>NW_017100458.1:381256-437314 GCF_001263275.1 Habropoda laboriosa | reverse complement strand
CTGTAATGTTTATCTTTGAAAGGAATAATTTATCAATATTATATACTGGTGATTTTCGCATTAATCCACTGGACTTTCCTAAGTTGAAAGGTTTACATTATTATGAAGATTCTAAATTGATACCTAGAACATTTACTAAAATCTATTTAGACACAACATTTTTAAGTAACGATTTTCCTTCCTTTCCTACTAGGCAAGAAAGCATGGTTAAAATATGTGAAATCACAAAAGAATGGTTAGGTAGAGACCCAAGGAATGTTGTTATTCTGGAATGTTCTGCTACATATGGTTCTGAATTTCTCTTTGTAGAACTCTCAAAAATGATGAATGTGAAAATTCATGTAAAACATAATGTGTATGAGAGTTATTGTTGTATTACACAATTGTCTTGTTATGTCACAAATGACCCATATAGTACTCCCATTCATGCCTGCAAGAGAAAAATATCTTCGTCAGGTTTGCATTGTAGAAGTGATGTAAGCAATGCAAATATCATGACTATCATTCCATCTGTGATGAAATGGAAAAAAAGGGATACTAGTGTAGTAGGAGAATGGGACAAAATTAAAGAAAGAACTTTCAATGTATGCTATTCCACACATTCCTCTTTTAATGAACTCAAAGCTTTTATTCAATATTTTAATACATTAGATATATATCCATGTGTAGTGAAAACAGAAGAAGAAAAAGAAGTTTATCGTTTATTAGATTCTATAAAAAAGATATCAGATGAACAGGTAGCAGTTAAAGAAACATATGAATTAAAACTTCCTAATCGTAAAGTATTAAATAAAATTCCATTAAAATCTGAATATTTTAGCAGTGATGATGATAGTTTTTGATGTTAATTACCTAATAGGTTGTTGATTATTTATATATATTGTTATATAATGAATTTTATTATTATATTATTCTTAAGTTATAAATATACCATATTTCGTTGTATAAATAATAAGATTGAACTATTATATTTTTAATATGAAAGTATTTGAAAATATTTTGAGGTCTATAAAATTTCATGTTGCAGATATTTTCTTGCATCTTTACTGTTGAATAAATCATCAAAACCATGGAGAAATCAGCCTTGGCACAAGAGAAGGTATGGTTTGACAAGCCATCCTATGACAAAGCAGAACGTCTATATTTTGAAAGAATGGCCAAGGTAAGTATCTTTATCAGTGAATTGTGTATTAATGTTATTGGATATAAAACTGATTGCCAACAGGGGTAGGATAAATGTTTCTAAACATACAAACTATTGAATAATAAGGACTTTCAGTTTTGTTCATTTTCATTATTATGATATTAAAGCAGATTTTTATTTAAAAAAATTATAATGCTTAAAAGTATGTTTACAAACAAAAATAATTTTAAACCTATTATTGTCAACCCCAACATCCACAACTAATGTTTGCCTTTTTGTTGTGCCTTGTATTTTTTTCTTTGTATTAACAAAAACTAACATCTCTAACACACACTTCAGGGAATATCTGGTGATAGGGAAAACTTTGTCTGCTTGTAATTTCATGAGGTGTTGGGAATTTTATTTTTTATTTAAAAACTTAATTCCCATTTATAGTTGTGTGTTCAAATGAATCATCTAATCTTGTATTTCTTTTTTAACACAAAGCTCTTGCGATAAGTATAATTGATAATATTAAAATAAGAACATAAGATTAGCAAAATGTAATTTCCTATTTGTTTATGTTTATAGTTACAGTGTATTGTTTTATACAGTTACATATTCAACGAGTTAAAAAATGCATGACTTTTTTAACTGAAGTATTTATTTTTTGTGCAGTTCTGTTCTGTGGTAATAATATAAATTATATTAAGCATGTAACAGACATGCTTCATTTAGTTTCTGTTTTACACATTACTTGCAAGACATGAGTTCTTACTTGCATAGCTTGTAACATGTTTTAAGGTGGTGTCTCATAAGATTATGGAAAGCTGCTCGCTTAAATCTGAAGTTTCTGTAATTAATAACTGTCAGGATAATATCATCTTAAATAGTAACACTTTGCCTAAATCAAAGTCTGAGAAATCAAAAGACAATAAGCTATTGATTTCTGAAAATATTTCAAATGATCTAAATAATACTAAGTGTCAAATAAAAACATCAAAAGCAAATAATAAAGTAGAGGATGAAGTGAATATACAAAAGAAAGAGAATGTAGAAGAAAAACAAAAGTCTGATAATGCCAAAAATGATCTAAAAGAGAAAGAGAAAGAGAAGGAGAAGGAGAAGGAGAAGGAGAAGGAGAAAGAAAAAGAGACTAATCCTTCAAATGATGTATCCAAAAAGTATAATATAAAAGAAGTAAAAGAGAAAAAGAATAAAGCAGATACCAGACATAGAAATAGAAAAGGAAAGAATGAGACTAAAGAAGTAAAAGAAAATGGTACACCATTAATAAGGAATAAGCAGCAATTACCTATTCAGGTATATACTGTAATGCATATGTTATTTAACGTTTTGTGTGCATCAGTGCAATATTTATAGAATTTTATTTAGTTCATTGTAATGTATTTTTCATTACCTAGGTTACCACAAAAGTATTGCATAAAATACAATCAAAATATTTATTAATTTATAAATGGCATTATTTTATTCTTTTTACAAATATTTTATTTATCAATCACAAATTTATATTACTGTTTGATTCTTAGATTCAATAGTTACTGAGTGAACACCAGGAACAAATAATGTACATATTTATCCTGCTTTAATTTAACATCATGCATGCTTTTTCTATGTGCAAAGGGGTTGCAGTGCATGTTTGTTTCTGGTCAGACACAATTTCTATTGTGATCCTGAGTTTATTAACATGTTTGTATACAGGATGGTCCATGCAACTGTTACATGTTATAACTCTGTTACCAGTACAGTTACAGAAAAATGTCATAGGAGGAAGGTGAATGATTCAAAGAGCACTATATCTTTAGGACCATGTTTTTTTTAGAAGTGCAATGGTGCATGTGCAATCAACAATTGCAATATTTTTTTTAATGGAAATGCATACTTCTTTTTATACGGATAGATTCCTCTCGTCATTCTGTGTAAAAAAGTATTGAGGTATAATGGTAGAAAAATGATTAGTTATCGAGATATTTTGAAAAATTGTTTTTATCAAGGAAGACGTTCGAACGCTCCTCCATTACACTGTACACATTTCATACAACGTTTTTCAATTATTTTCATTACTTCTCTACGTACCTTAATATTTCGGTCCACCCCGCTCACCCGATTTAAGTCCCCTGGACTTACAAATATCTCGATAACTAATCATTTTTCCATCATTATACCTCAATACTTTTTTACGCAGAATGACGAGAGGAATTTATCCGTGTAAAAAGAAGTATGCATTTCTATTAAAAAGGATAATGCAATTGCTGATTACACTTCTAAAAAAAACATGGTCCTACAGATGTAGTGCTCTTTGAACAATTCACTTTCCTCCTTTGACATTTTTCTGTAAATGTACTGGTAACAGAGTTATAACATATAACAGTTGGGTGGACCCTGTATAGTGATGACAAATATTTTTTTTTATTTTAACCCTTTAACTTGTAGCAGACAGATTGTTATGCTTGTTATTTATTCACTTTTTGTACATTCAAAATGTCTATCTCCACTGATATTCTTTCTTTTTTTTTAAATAGACGAACTTGTATTGAATATTTATAGTTGTAGAATGCAAATAAGTTTTTTAGTACAAATTGTATTATGTTTCTAATATTTTATTTAAAAGCATTAGAATTTTATTATTTTATTTTCGATAACAATAATTATAATTCCTAGTGGAGGTATGACATTGAATTGTTTGCAACAATCAGTTTAGTCTGAGTTGATCTTTAATATTGGTGGATACAGGGAAATCAACAAACCACTAGTCCAATTCTATCTGCTGGTGGAAGTTTAGCCAATGAGGTCGCCAAGGCTCGTCAACATATTAAACAGTCTTTACAGTGTGTGAGTACTGCACTCTTTGCGCACCCTTATATAACAAATTCTAAAACCTGCTTACTAATATAATATCCAACATTAATATAAATCTATGGGTATAGAATTTAATTATTTAATAATAATTCATTGCTTTTCTTAAATTGTAACTTTGAAATGCATTTCAATTTTATTTTACAGATGGATGATATTGCAGCTGTTGCTGGTCTTACAACTCCAAATGACAACAAAAAAGATTCTGTAGATCCTAATAGTCGTGAGTATCATAATGATTTTGTTAAATCAGTTTGTCATATAGGGAATTCACTATATTCTAACTTTTCATCAACAGTCTTCCAAGGACTGAAGAATGCTGTTGAAAAATTGGAGGAACGTGTCAGAGCACTTGAAGATAAGATTCACCCTCTTTTATCTGTTGCACCAATAGCAATTTGTCCTGCTAAACCTGAACCAGCTTGTCCTGTTAAACTTGAATCAGCTTGTCCTGTTAAACTTGAACCAGCTTCAAAACCAGCACATGAAAAAGCTAATGATGAGGAGGATGTTGATTTCTTTGGTTCAGATTCAGAGGCAAGTGGGCAGAAATAGTGGAAGACACTAAAGCAGTTAATCCCCTTTCCCTCTATTTACATAATATTTAAAGACATTTCTGCACGATACTTATACAGTTATTACACTTTACACGTGTTTCCAAATAGGATGCAAAAGTAATACGTTTATGATACATTTACGAAGTATATAGTACACCAGATATTCCCAGAATACAAATACATTCAGCTATAGTTTTCTATTTATCATACAAGTTCAACACGAACACTATCGTACAATAACTGAAATTTAATTGCTGCTTATTTACGATCTGTACTGTAAATTGTTTAAATAATTGACTTACTAGGGAGAAGATGCAGAAGCTGCAAAAGTTAGGGGAGAAAGATTGGCTGCATATGCCGCAAAGAAAGCTAAAAGTAAGTCACGTAGTACGGAATTCATACTTCAAACATAACTGTGCTATGTTTATATAATAAAAATTTACAGAACCAGCCCCGATTGCCAAGTCAAATATAATATTGGATGTGAAACCGTGGGATGACGAAACAGACATGAAAGCTATGGAGGAGGAAGTACGAAAGATCGAGATCGATGGTCTTTTATGGGGAGCATGTAAGTTATCAATGCAAATTGCTGTAATTAATTTGCTACATCATTTGAGTTGAAAACGAAAATATTTGTTCCTTTGTAGCAAAACTTGTTCCACTTGCTTTTGGAATTCACAAACTTCAGATTTCCTGTGTCGTAGAAGACGATAAAGTTTCTGTGGATTGGCTTACAGAAAAGATTCAGGAAATTGAGGATTATGTACAAAGCGTAGATATTGCAGCTTTTAATAAAGTATAAAATATTAACGAAGCTTCCTTCGTAGAAAAGTGACGGTTCTAATTGCAATCAGGCATTGGTCTGTTGTGCCATCTCTTCATTCCACTAGCAATATCTATTTCAATAAATACATTACATACGCGTTCTATATTAATCGCGACTGCCCAGAAATCAGAAATCTAGCTATTGTACTCCAATTTTAATATTCGGTGTGTCAATTCATCAAGATATTTCTAAAAGGTACTCATCAAAGTATAAAAATACTCATTAAATTTTTAAACTGTGGTTGTAATGTCAATATATTCTTTATAAAAAAGGAAAAATGTAAACCGTAAATGTTTGAATGTAATGTATAATCTATATAAACTTGTAATGTCAAATAAGTATATTTGATTTGCTATCCAAAACGGGATCGATTACTAATGATATTGCGAGTATATAATGCCAATTACTAGTATCATTTTTAATTGTTTGTTTCAAAGCATTGTTATTATGAATAAAAATTACAAACATAGTTCTTTATTTTTTTTAGTCCCTTAGAATTTTTCCCTTTCCTTAAAGTATATTGCCAAATAATGAGAAAATTATCACAGTGCTGCTCTCTGGTAGCATAAATAGCGTATAAATCACAATCCCAACGACTTGTACTGTTTTGACATTATAAAGAGACGTATTGTGTTTAATTTCTGGGTATTTATTTTTTGTACTGAGTAAATAAATAATTGTGGTCCCAAGATGACTATGGCTATGTTGCAACGAAGAGCTAACGTAAGTACAAGTATTGACATGTAAAATCTCCACTCTGTGAATACTGTCAACCTAACCTATATTTTTTGTTTGTTATTGTACAAAAATATAACTTTTCCTCGTAGGTAAGGCTACCTCCAGAAGTAAACAGGGTGTTATACATAAGAAATTTGCCATATAAAATTACGGCTGAAGAAATGTACGATATTTTTGGCAAATATGGCGCTATTAGACAAATTAGAGTGTAAGTACTTATATATGAATTAAATTTTATGCATACTTATTAACAATTATATTTCTTTAAATATGTATTGTAGAAACATTTTTAAGGGTAATGGATTTTATATTTTTTAGAGGTAACACTGCCGAAACTAGAGGAACAGCTTTTGTTGTTTATGAGGATATATTCGATGCAAAGAATGCGTGTGATCATTTGAGTGGCTTTAATGTTTGCAACAGATACTTAGTGGTTTTATATTATCAAAGCAACAAAGCATTTAAACGGGTTGATGTAGATAAGAAGATGGAAGAGATAGATAAGTTGAAGACAAAATATAACCTCAACGAGGAAAAGAAATAATGACACAATTCTCTTAGTTTAATTAACATACAGAGACAGTCCCCAGTTTGTGATATGAATTTTTTTTAATTGGAAGATACTTCTTGAAGTTTCGTCATTGTAAAATAGATATATCCGCGTTGTAGATATACAACATACATAACTTTAAATAAATAATCATATTTGCTATATTTATTCATTTTAATTTTACGCATAATAATTTAACACAACTACAGAGGTTCACTGGCCTGCGGTAAGTAACGAGTAAATATTTTCGTGTGGAACGCGATCGTGTCTCACTCCCCTCCCAAGAAGATATAAAAACCGGGGTGAAAAAATGTCGACGCATTAAGGCTGCAATTAATACAACTTTCACAGTCAGCGGTGGAGTGGCATTCCGCCATTTCCATATACCTCGGATGATAGCTATAACTTCAATTAAAACTCTTCACTGAAAGATACTCGTGCGTTGAGTGACTATTGTGAGAATTTTCGAGGAAAATCATGAATTCTCATAGAGAAGGATTGCGAGAGATCGAATGCTTCGATCGATAACGCCTATACGGTGGAGGCGTGACCTCCGCCAAGGTAAGCCAAAAAGATGTACCTGTTAGTAGGGTGCAGTACGCGCGTGTCACGTGTAATTTAATCGGTCGACTCATCTTGTCGACACTGGCGTTTTGTAATGCGAGCTCGAGAGGGTTACGTTTACTTGTCGAGACACTCGATACTGGATGCTGGTAGAAAACGCGCGCTACGGCGCGGCGTACACCGCAAACGCACACATACGAAGCACGCGTGCGCACACGCACGTAACTCACACACGTAGCCAGTTCAGCGGCCAGCCGGCCAGGACATTCGATTTCAGTCGAAAGCGAAAACCCGCTTAGCCCGTTTAGTCGTGTTGTCGCGCCGCGACGTTTTATAGTGCGGCATTCTTATGGGTGCTCCCCATTTATTCCTCGGCTTCAGCCCGTCATATTTCGCCCGGTCGGAACGTTCGAGGTACTACCACGGGGCTTGGTCAAATGTCGTTCGACTGCTGTGGTAGCGGCGAAGTCGCCGGCGAGACGTTCGTGAACGTCCTTGAGAACGTGTCACGTATTCCGCGAGCAATCTACGACAGTTTCTTCCACGACGTCGGACATTTCGTGTACGGCTGTTGTTCCCTCGGGCTGTTTTTCCTCGTTGCTGTTCTCCTATTAACAGTCTTGCTTACGGTAGGCCGTGTTCATGTCACGCCGCCTAGAGGTATCAGACTTGAAGAGTAGCGCGATCTTACGGAGCACGCGGGAGACTATTTTTGTTTTGCTGCTTAATCGCCCGGTGTAAATAAGTGCGGTTTCCGAGCGATCGAATGCAACACACCGAGAAACTTACCGGGGAGTGCGGTATATGTACGTTCTACGCAATTTACTTTCGCCGTATCGCGTGTCTTGACACGATGTAAACAGTTCGGAGGAAGGAATGGCGTCGGTCTGACGGGGGTATCTCGCGTCAAGGTGCCTCTGGGTATTTATCGTATTTGGCTGATGCGATTAGGTTTGTCACGGCTCGTTTCGTCGACACATCGTACTTTATTTGGTTACTACGGTGGAGTGCGGTGTCGAACAACGCGTAACTATGGTGTGTCGTCTGCTAACGTTGCTGACACAAACGTCGCTCGAGAGAAACAACGGCGTTGCGTGGAGGAGGAATGAATGAACGGGAAGAGGACGATCGAGGCGTGGCGGGAGGGGATGCGACGACCGTCGTGTTGTGACGGCCTGCTGCCTGTTTGCCGATTTGTATCGAGGTGAGAGTCGTGTACACATATAGATGTGTGTATGTATGCCTCGTGTATGTTTATTCACGCGATCAACTGTGTCCACTGTTGTCACTATCGTCGTACACTTTGCGTACACACAACGACGTTATTTATGCGTAGTCGCGTTCACGCAATTTGTACGAACGTAATTCATTTTACTCACGTGAGACGATATTAACTTGTCCTCGAATATAATCATAATCCATCATTACGACGATGGAATTCCGATTATCGAATCGATTGTTGTTTCGAGGTTAGACCATCGTTTGATACTGTCTCGGATGGAACATCATTTGCAACTCCATTTATCGTTACACTACAACTATTAATTCAGAGCTGAGCAGTTGCATTCTGTATTATTGATCTCAATAAAATATGCCTACTTCGATTTTTATGTCCATATTTATTAATATTTTAAAATACATCGTTCACGAAAGAAAAGTACATATAAAAAGAGAGAGATTACAATCACATTAAAAACTTACCACTAGTCTGGCTTTATACGCAGTTTCACTCGATGTAGATCCCCCTGTAGTCCTTTAGAAGTATAGGAAAGTGAGCAGGTGCCAGGTACTCAAGCGAGTATGTTTGTCTGCTGTCTGGATAAATACGTCGTCACGTTACCGGCTTTTGAGTTGCTCCTCTTTACGTTAATGCCGGGGAACTTTGTTCTCGAAGCAATGGGGCAGAGCTTAAAGTCGCTTTTATGCACTGGTTTTTAGACGCGCGATTCGAGGACCACACAAGTAAACAGGTCCTCTGTGAATGTATGTGTGCTCTATTGAAACACGAATCTTGTGGCTACTTTACGATTTGCGTTGATAAAAATTGTACGACATCCAATAAAATCTCAATTGTTTATTCGGAATTCCATTTTTTGTTGAAACCGCGTTTTGGTGGTCGTCAAAACATTCAAAACCTTCGAGCATGGAACTGATAAAGTGAGGTAGTCAAAAAATGCGTGCCTTCAAGGAACTTAAGCTTTGTACGCGTTCTCATAGATCATAGATGTCGCATGTTGCGTAGGTCCTAAACACGGGTTACACAATCCGAACTAGACGTCAGAGTTTTCAGTGGTCGAAGAGAGCTCTCTGTTAAATTTAAAAAGTGCTGGACGAAATTATAGTCTTTTTTATAAATTACCGTGCATACTTATCGAAGTGTATCATGTAACTTGTGACAATACGCTTTGTTACATGTTTCGGGGTACGTACAAAACGATATTTCATCGTATAACGTGTGATTTGCACAGTAGCGCAAGGAAAAGTTACGGGAAACATTCTTTAATTATACATGCATCAATTTTCTCATAGAGCTGACGATAACATATAACGTATAAGTTTTGAATAATATTTAATTCTTAAATTGTGATCGAATCTTTAACGATAATATTTCGTAAATGAAAATTTTTAAGCGTAACGTTCGAGAGATTCTCAAGTAACAAACTACGGTTTAAATATATAACATCTTTATGACTTATTTTATCGCATCTGAGCCATTTTTTTTTCATAAAACAAACGACAGTTTGATTTATTATTCGATTTTACTTGGGAATATAATTTGTCGATGCCTAAGAATCGTAATATATTTAAGTAACATGGATTTCAGGAACTTCGCCATCTTTACCGCCTTTTTCTACGGTGACACATCAATAGGTAAATTAAAATTTAACATGAATTTAAAATGCATTACCAATACGCGTTAGTATCAAGAAGAATCTTCGATTGTAAGATTAAATTATCCGATATTATGGATCAGAGCTATGGATCAGAGGATATTATGTAATACGAATCAGAGCTCCTTTCGTCGTGCAAACCAGGCGTTAGCGACAATGATTCGTAGACAAAAGGGCTGTACCAGTTAAACGCCTTTTTCACACGTGTCAGGCGAGCCCTTTGCACGCTCGAGCGTGGCGTGAAAACAGACACTAGACTTTGTCACGCCTGCTGCTTTTTCTTTCGCGAATTGTCTGTCTCCTGAATAAAGTTTAACTCTTTTCGATCCAATTAACGTTTGAACTTGCTTCCTTTTCAACACGATATATTTCACAGTAAAGTGATACTCGTTCTAACGAATTTTATCGAAATTATCGCCCCAATATTTCACGAATCAAAAAAAAAAAAACACGAGCAATTTTAACAAGATTCCATTTCTTTTTTAATTACAGGCGGAGCGCTCGTTCCTCGTTGGAGAGGAGCAATGCGGTGAGTCTGGGACTCGACTCTTCTATGCTACTTTGTAACCTTAGATGTGTTCCTTGGGGCTACACTGCTGCGGTCTTGAGCGACTCGTTACTATGTAGGCATTATTGCATGGCCCTATTGATTGTGCATTCAATTTATACGATTGGTTTGTTAAGCAAACGATGTTGAAACGCTGGTTGCATTTTTAAATATATATCCTTTTTTGTTATATTCCGATTATAATTTACATTGCTTTTATGTTATGTTAGAAGGTAGAAGGGTTAAGCATCCTATTGAATCGATATACCTCGTATCAGCTGTGTACAATATGCACGAGGTGCATACCATGCTTTCATTCGAGTACAAGGTAGCAAATCTAAAGGTGAAATCTGTCTACAATTCTGTTAGGCTTATGAATAGCCTTAACCCTTTGCCCGTTAAGCCACGAGGAAAAAGAAGAAGTGTGTCGACGGTGTGCATACACACATACACGTAGCACTTGTGTTTGCATTGCGTGCTGTTATGCCTAATTAGTGGCTCGCCTGATTGCACGCGGAAAGTAACTTAATTATTTCTTCGCGTAATTAACCGGTGAACACGCGTTAAACGCGAAACGTTCTCCCTTTCTCTCTCTCTCTCTCTCTGTCAACGATATTTCAATTTGTCTCACTGGTTCGCTAATAGCTGCGTAATCTTAAAAAATCTTTTATGTATATCGATCACGTTTTGCCTCTCGTTAGACTTGTATTATTTCATACGTCTTTCGTGAAGAATACGCGTCGCAATTTAGCTGAAACCCCTCAGCATCGTTGATGGAAGGTTATTGTCCGGTCTAATTGCCAGTTGAACTCGTCCAGTCCTGTACTCGCGGTTTCATCTACCACCGTGTGTCCTATCTCGCCGTAATCAACGCGATCTCGTTGCCATACGCGCGACGAGTCTCACGCGTTGCACTCGACACTCGGCAAACCACTTATCCTCGCGATGCGTGCAGGACTCGAGGCGAATCTCTGGCCATTGTCGACCGTGCTTACTGCCAAGTCACTCGAATCAATCTGCCCTCGAAGACGAAACTTATATTATACGGTCGCCTTTGTGAAAAAACCAGGGGAAAAAATTCTTTTCACCAAGTACCACTTGTTGTCAGCCGTGTTTTTCTCGTTTATCGTTAAAGCCTTTAGAAGGCTAGAAGAGAGAGAGAGAGAGAGAGAGAGAGAGAGAGAGAGAGAGCAATGCCAGATGCATAACGCGAAGAATGCAATCCACGTTTCGATCTATCGGTTCACAGAAGCCTGGTATCGTTCTGAGCTGAGCGTGTTGTAAAAATTTAAGGATTCTACGAAGTTTCTGGTGGGCTGCGGCCGAAGTCGTTTCTACTCACCGTGGAGTGAATCACAGTCGCGATTTGAAACGCAAAACACTGGAGGGCGAGGCGGTCTCGAGGCGGACGCAACACTCGCCGAAATTTCCGTCCGTCCTGCGGATATCTACATAATACGTCGGAAGTGGCGATCGTACGATCCTATGCGTCATTTGCATCGGCTGGAATTGGCTAATCGGCAATTCCGCGTAGGCAGGCCGAACGACCGGCTGGGAATACTAGTCGATCTTCCGTGTGAACACTACGAGGCTCGTTACTGTCTCCTAATAAAACTCGCTCGTCTAATTTTTCACGTTGCCGAGGATCGCGATTTTAACGGACATTTCGGGATTGCAAAATGAATCCTAAAAATTGCAGGTCGGTCGGATTAGTAGCTTCTCAGAAAAACGTGTTCGCAGGTAGCTCGAATACTTACCTAACCTCGTATCGATACTATGTTCTTTAAATATTCGTAACTGTTTCGATCTTTCGAATTTCTTCGAAATTCTTTGCAAATTTTAACCCTTTCGTGACCATTGGAATGTATATACCTCGTTTGAATACTCGAGTAAAAATTCATCTTAATTTAGTATCCATTACAAACACGACAGTTAAATTCTGAAAAAAATAATTCGATCACCAAAGGGTTAAACTGCTTTTTCTGTACAGTGCAATTTTCTGAGATTTCTGAAATTTCAAATTATAGGGTTCAATTTGACCGTCGGTCGATGAAGCTGGGTCATCTGTGACCCGTATTATTTGTTCATGAAGTATACAGGGTGGGGCACAAATTCTGCCCACCTGGAATATTTCCGTTATTTTCAATACAAACTTGCATGATATGGCTCAGAACAGAGTTTAAGATAATCTGAACTTTTTTAAATGGGATGCCATATTTTTTTTATCGCTGTATGATAGCAGCTGCTGTGTATTTCTAAAGGTCATTTAACCATTAATTAATAATATAATTTCTTTCAAATTACCGAGAAATGTAATTTAACGAATTTAGCCGAAAAAAATTGATTCTCTGATAGTATAGAGAAAGAAATCTTACGATAGGTGAAACGTGACTCGGCTCCCCTTTTCGGACTTTTCCTATTGTCAGGCCTTCAGCTGTAATATCGAAATATTCCAATTATTCAAACTCCTTTGATACCAAGCTCTCTCTTTTCCTCTCGAAGAAGTAGCGACATTTGGCCAACGATTGCCAGCCGACGACGTTCAGGCGAAGCCTGGAATTAATATTAATTATCGAGTGATCCGCGACGCGCGAATGGGGGAGAGAACGTCGAGAAATTACGAGGCACATCCCGGAGCCATGGCGGTAGACTCGAAACACACGCTGCTCGAAGCAGAACGAGGTCGTCGTTCGTTCGTGGCGTTATGAACGTTACATGTTATGAACTCTCGCGAAGCGTCGAGACGTTCGTCGATTCGTTCTGCTGATTTGCCACTGTTACTTTTAGGAGATCGAGTCTAGTACCGCGAACCATTTGTCTTCATCTTCGTCGTCATTTCTTTTCATTTGTTCCATCGGCATGGAACAAGACCCTCCGTCACCCTGTTCTATTAGCAGACAGCGAGATGCACTGCTGCACATGCTGCTGCTGCCCTTATCGTTATTGTAGAACGATGTCCCGTTCACTGAACCTTTCCGCTTCGAGCATGTAGATTTGAACGTGTAGAACATGTAGATCTTCTCCCTGTTCGATTCCCTCTAGATATTCTGCGTATCGTTTAAGAGTCTACAGTTCACAGAAGAGTCTGAAACGCTTCGTCACAGTCGTCTAACGACACTACTAGGTTCGTCTAAGTAAAATGTCGTTCTTTCAACAGCTGAAATTAATCAGTTGATACCGTATGTTCAATTTTGTCCGGTTACACATTTTTGTACACAATAGTCGAGAAGAAGGAATTCAGAATTCGGAAAAAGTTCGTAATACAATTGGATATAATTATCCGACGTGATGAATAATGTAGATATTCGCGTAATATTTTTTATATGAATTTAAACTTGGAAAAACTGCTGAAAATTTAAATTTAGCGTTTGAAGAAGGTTGCGTAAATGTTGGGACACTTGAACGTTGGTGTGCAAAATTCAAGATTGGTGACTTTTCATTGGAAGATGAGCCAAAAGGAAGATGATAATGTTTCAAGAAAAATTATTGAAAACAATCCACGGTAAAGAATATGAAATTTTGCCGCATCCTCCCCTATTCACTAGACCTTTCCCGAACAGACTACCAATACCCGAAGAAATTATTTCGAAATAAATCATTTTCCAATTTTTTTCACATAACAGTTTCTTACGCAGCTTTGTGGCAAATGACGATACGAGTGACTATAATAATAATTTGACGTAACTTCCCTTGTAACATTGATTCTATCTACAAAAAAAGGCTCTTCCTTTAGTCTCCTCTTTTTCCACCATAAATGCACTCTGTTTCAGTGTGTTTCCCTGAAAATGACCAAAATGATCGTCGAGGACTTTCGTTTCTATCGATTCCCACTTTTCCTTAGCCACCCTCTTTCTCGTTTTTACGATTACACATTTTTAATATATTCTATACTTGTACTACTAGTGGTACCTACACCATAATCTTCAGAAATGGAACGTTCATTGAAAGAAAAAAAAAAAACTGTCCACATGTAACATTCCTCATCAATATCGACTTCAACATCGAAAGTAGCAAACTTCCATTGTAAAGGCCACCGATACTTTCTTCTAAATTCATATTACTGCATCGAGCAGTTGCAAAGCGATTCTGTATGCGCGTATCGTATTTGGTTACATCATTATTAGCATTCATACATCGTATGCATAGTTTGCTCAGACCCCATGAGCATCCGCGGCTGTTAGAACGAAAGATTCGCCGCGAAAACCGTCAATGAAGCGGTTTCTATTCTCACCGGCCGGTGGATTTCTAAATGAAAGAGAGAGCAGCAGCGGGTGGAGAAGGAGAGAGAGAGAGAGAGAGAGAGAGAGGAGAAGTATTAGTAGTTCGTCCCACATCCTAGAAAAAAGCGGGTCACGTGGACGAGCGTTCAGCCGCCGACAGGACAACATTGCTCGGCAAGGACGACCGCCATCGTCGTTCGTTGGCCTAAATCGCGGCTTCGCTAGTCACTAACGTGTAGCATGCTAATTCCAGCCAGTAAAAATGCAAATGTGCCGTTTTCTTTTTCCCCCATGTCTCTCGAGCAGCCGCGTTTTGGGTAGCCGACTTTCGTATTTTATCCTCCCCTCTCGAGGAATCTTCGTTCAGCCCTCCTTTTCTACAGCGTTTCCATCGTTTTTATTCAAGGGCTCTGCGATGTGTTTTTTACGAGTCGATATTAGTTGACCAACTAAACGATACGTAATGATAGTTCGCGCAAGCTGCTTGGAACAATGTGTTCCAGGCAAATTTTCACTCTGATTTGGTGTCCCTTCGTCGAAGATTAATTAACACGAAAAGCGAAACACTCGCTTATCACAAGAAGTGTTTAATTTTTTCCAATTTCTAGTCTTTTCAGCTCTTAAATATACGCGTTTTTTCATAGAATAACGTGATCACCGGTGGGTCCCTTTGCAATTGAGCGGTGACTGAGAAGCGATATTAATCACTTGGTAAATAATTAACGAAGACAGAGAGCAGATCTATGCGCCTCTATAAATTTGTTCACCACAGTGAAATAGAGAATATATCGAATATTTAAATGAAATAGTATACATCGTTTCTACGTTAGCTTGAAAAAATTTCAAAGAAGATCCGAATTGTAACCTTTCCTATAGCAAAATGATCTCCGAGTGCAAAGGGTTAATCGTTACACGGTCTTTGTTGAAGAACGAAGAGCGCGTGCGTGTAACTTGTAGAAACGATAATTAGTTGAAGACTCGTAACAGAAAACGGGTTGTAACTCTGAAGAGGAGCAATTGTGAGAAGACGTACAGGGATCATTGTCAAGGATTTTCTTTGGAGAAATTGAACGGAGCAACCTTCGATTGAATAATGCTCGTTTTGATGTATCGTGTTACCGCGAGCTTGGGGTAGTATGGTCGAAGAATTAATAATAATCTGGACTATCAAGTTTCCCTAGGCTAGGATTAGGGATTGGAAAGTCTATATATAGGCGGGAGGAACTTTTGCCGACGCGCTCCAATTCGGTTCACGGAAGTTCAGTTCCGTCTAGCGTTCCTTAATGGTTAAAGGTGGTGACGTTTAGCGGAACTCGCACGAGATTCGCGCCAACTTCGTTCCGTGGAACGGGATGGCCTAATGATTCGGCTTAAAGTCGAATATATACGCGGCAGGTGCGTGTACGGTGGACCTCCATCAACGTTTCTCGTCTCGAAACCTTCAGGAATTGCTCCACTTTAAGGTCGCCTTGGGGAAATTTTATAATTAATATCCTAGGAATTATTATTCCCAATTTTGGTTTTATTAGGTTGGTGCGTAAAATAATTTCCACGCGATTTTATACACTTTTCCTAGTAATAAACGATTAACTAGTTTCATTATTCCAAATTTATAAAAATCATTAGTTTTCGAATGATAAAATTCTTCGAATGCTACTTTTACAGTGTCTTCATTTTGCGATCGTTTATTTGTTACAAAATAGTTCAGGTGTTTGAAGGAAAGTCTAGTAAATAGGGGAGGATGTGGCAAAATTTCATATTTTTTACCGTCTGTTTTCAATAATATTTCTTGAAATATTATCGTCTTACTTTTGGCTCATTTTCCAATAAAAAGTTACCAATTTTGAATTTTACACACCAACGTTAAAGTGCCTTACTTCTCCAAGTAAATGGAGTTTTTCCAAGTTGAAGCTTATATAAAAAAAATGACGCGAATATTATTCATCGCGTTAGATAATAATGTCCTACGTAATGTACTACGGCAATTTCCTTCTTCTCGACTATTGTGAATAAAAACGCATAATCGGACAAAATTGAATATACGGTATCAACTCGCCAATTTCTGTCGTTAAAAAATCTGATATAACGAACTTCCTCGATAATGAAGCTCGAGTTAAGGGGTACATCGTGTACTTTCGTGGAGATTTCGCGTGACGAAAGGCATCCTATCGGATCGTTTTAAGTGCGACTCGTAAAACCTAAAACAGCCCTTCGTGCTCTCGTTACTCTCGCAGATCTACCACGCAGATACGCGTTATTCCATTTGCTATTTTCCTCCCGCGTAAGTAGGCTAATCGGTGGAATTCGTGAGCCAGCGATCAAACGGGTTGATAACGCGCGCGAGAAATGTGCATCCGCGATTCGACGTGATATCTAGGTGTTAAAAGAACGTCCAGTCGGATCACTTGACGCGCGAGATATTGATAGAAAGCGATCGGTGGGATAAATGGATAACTAGTATTCCTAAGGCGTCGTTTCAATATCGACAGCCAAACGCTTATTCGCGTTAAACAGTAGCACATCATTTTCACCGCATGAATTTCGACTTGTTACTTTTTAACCCCTTAACCTATGATTTCTTTTCTGACAATGCATATAAGCGTCAGCCATTTAATGTTTCAGTACTGTATCAAGTAACAAAAGCTAATCTGTTACAGGTTAATTGCATTTAGGAATGCTTCATTTTCAAAATTCAAACGAAAGTTGGGATTGCACTTAATTTTTTTTACTAATATATCCATTTTTCTCGCATCTTTACCAGAATCTCTGACACGTTGTTGTAGGTTAAAGAGTTAACCTCAAAAAAATTCCTACGTAACATTCTTTCTAACCTTAAAAAAAAGAAAGAAGTATTCCTCGGAGAGGTGAATTTCATTAGCTTGAACCAATCGAGTTTGATTCATCGAAATTGAATTATCTTCCGCGTTACTATGTTCCCCTAACTTTTCTCATTCCTTCACAATGGCGTCTAAGCCAATTGCTGAGAAACGAAGGCATCCCGGGTCTGTCGACTTCCGGGTTCTAGTTCGTGAGGACCCACGGTCGATGAAACGTTTTTCACGACCGAAAGGTCGAGATCGAGTCTTTCCTTACATCTGACCAGACATTTAGCGATAGCAGGAGGCGCGGTACGTACGGTCAGATTGTTTTCATCCGACGAAAATGGCTCGCCGTGAAAATAGACGACTTCCCTTGTGTGCGTGCGCGCGTTAGAAATGGGGATGATGCAGTTGGCCTGGATAAAGGTCAGTGGCCGACCTAGCCCCCCAGCAGGCCGACCACCAGCTCTACCACCCACAGTATTGATTTTGTTAACCTTCTAGGTTCTAGCCCCGTGTACCTCGCACCCCTTAACCAACGGCACCCTTCCTACCAATGACATCTTGCCGTCGTGCTGTTCCACCTTTTGCCGCCTGTATTTTGCTCTCTGCTTTTTTACTCTCGAACTCACGTTTCGCTCTTGGGGAAGCGATCGTTGAAATTTTCGAAAAGTTTCCCTTTTTTTTCCGCTTTTTCTTAGAAAATCGGAATAATACTGTACGATTGTTGTTATTATCGAGGCTTTCCGCTGTAAATCGTGTCCCTGTGGAAATAGTACGAATACTGTGTATGGAATAATGATAATTATGCTCCGGAGTTGTGAAAGCCTTGAATCTTTAATATTGCACGGCTTGACAAACTCTATTTTTATACGTTAACCCTTTAAGGGTTACTTCCTATCTGGAATATTTAAAATTTGCTTTGTAAGAGGTACAGAGAGGATATAACATAGTAAAGGTCAGGAAATGAATAAAAGGAGTCTTCATATTTTTACCACACTTTGGGGGAACACTCAAAGAGTTAACAGTAGAAACATCAGCTGAGATGAAATGACCCATTAGCGATAAAAGTGAATGTTCGATACTTGTAAGTATTGCCGTTTGCAAATTTCCGGTTTTGTTTTTCATTTCTATCGATACGAATCTACTTTTCAATAAAAATTCACTTTTGGAAAGCCGCTGATTCATTTTGACCCGGCCATTCGTTCCAGTGTTGCTAAAAAGGATAAAAAATCGCGAGAAAAATAGTTCCATCTCGTGATCCTTCTTCCTCGCAACGCTGTTACGCTAAGTAAATCGATGAAATATCCAGGAGAAAATGACGTTAGAGCAGGATGTTCCTGTGTACACGTTGCATTCGGATTGCAGTTGCCACGACGATGCAGTCACCTATTTATGCTCTCTGTCCCGGCGAGTTTCAGTGTCGAGTGCAATCGAGAATATACCGAGTGTTTGATGTGAAAACTACACGAGTCACCTAAATGTAGAACAGGGAAGAATCTGGAAGATTGGAAATTTTTCGTCTCCCTCCCTCTCGCTACGTTTCTACAGAGCAATGCTCTCTCGGATCGTAGATTTAATCGATTAATCCGAAAGACAATAAATGTGTACATTGAACATTGGTAAACGTTCCATTCCAACCGGCCAATAACTCAGCGACACGTATCTTTGCCGTAATTTATGATCGTTGTGTCGCATTCTGCGATTCGCTGCTCGCGGTGATCGTGGAACTGTCTCTTCGCGACTGCGTTCTCCTCTCTACACAACACACTAATAGCCCCGCGGGCGTGTATGCACACGCGCGTGCGTGCCAGCCAGGCTAGCGTACAACGGCAGGCCTCGCAAGCGGAATTCTAATGCTGTGTATCTGTGCCACTGTGCGAATTGAATTCCAATTATACGCTTGATTTACTTGTCATTCAGCCGGGACTCCCTGAGAATTGCATCCACGACATTTGGCGCCACTCCATCTTCCTCAGGGCTGTGGCAACGGTGCCGCGCCGCGGTTTACCCCCTCGGAGCGCGAAACGAGATAACCACCAGGAGATTGCTCGAATTCTATGGGGTTCTGCATATCTATCCAACGGGTGGCGGTTGTTCACGTCGAGGAACAGAAACAGGAAATGTTCGACAGGCTTGCGCTTCGTGTCACGTGGTCACTCGGTCACAATGGAGATCTCTCTCTCTCTCTCTCTCTCGAGGGTTACGTACTGTTTGTAATAATTGTAGGAACGTTTAGGTTGCGGAATTGAAGAAACAACGAGCGGGTCGAAATGACCCGTTGGTAACTTTCCAGAAGTGAATTTTTATGTAAGTTGAGAGGTGATTAAGAAATTTGTCGAAGGTGATTAACAGAAATTTTACGAAATCCCTGCACGAATGAAGTAATATTGCCTCGTTTCCACTGTTAACATTTAAAGCGCCGGCTATTTTGTTGGAAACTTGACTTAAAGCGCTGCAATATTTAGGAGTTTTGTAGAAGCATGCAGTTTTACAAAATAAAATAAAACAACAATTGGAAAACAGAAAATTTCTATTGAAAAATTTTACATAGTGCTTATTACAGGCACAGCGACGATTTTTAATCATATAAATATTGAGCCACTTGCTCTCCAAGAGATGTCATATTTTTTTCTGCACAAACATGTAAAAACGCATTTAGGCGGGCCGGCGCTTAATCGCTAGTCCACATATTACGCCTTAAAGCGGGTCCGGCGCTTAAAGTGTTAAGAAATGAGTAGGTTACATGGCGTAACTCTGAAATTAATGTAATTAAACAAAAATTGAAAATGTAGTTTATCGAAGCAATATTTCCTTTGAATAATAGCTTACGTTAAATTTTTACGAAAAAGGAAGAAAATCCCGAAAATAACAATTTTGGGAAGAGGTGGAAATTTACGGTTTTACCCCGAGGTTTGGGTAAAACTGGATACAGTGTTCAATACTGTCCTTAACATCTGTAACATTCGAATTTATCCAATTCTTTACATCCCCAACTAGTGCAGATTTCACGGGCCCACTCAGAGCAAATTATACACTGCACCCAATCTTCGTTCTATCTGGATGCACCAAGATTGCCGTGTTAAAGTTCTTTCGTAATTACGAGGCATTTTGTTGGAGTCTAAAGATAAGGTTAAATTAAAATATTCGGATGCATTATGAATAAAAATATACAATCTAGTAGTATCTATCTGAAATACTGTTTTAGTAATGTTAATGTGTTTGTAACATGGGCACATCTGGGTCAAAACCGGGTATTCGATTTTCCCCCGTCCGGTTTTGCTCCAGTATCCAATTTTTTGAATCTTACAGATTACTGATACCACCGTGACGAATTGAAAAAAATCCTTTTATATATTCGTACTGTAATACATGACAAATAACGTAATTCATATCAAAAAGTATTTACCTAAACAATATCAGCAATTATGAAGTTCATAATTCGGTGAAAATTAGATCAGAGTACTCACAAGCACGAAAAGTATCATAACTTTGGAAGGCATATGGAAGGCGACCATATTTTGTTTATGCACTAATCCAAATGGCGTTGACTGATGACTGCATTGACGCGGGAATATTTTAAATCGTTTTAAAAATAATAGTAGGTCCCGATTTTACCCATGTATTCAGTTTTGGCCGAGTTTCCCCTGAACACGCAGAAAAGAAAGTCACGAAGTTACAAACGATAATATTTATCAGTATAGAAAATTCAAAGTCATCATGAGCAAAGCTATAAATTTGTTTTCCTCTGTTATCAACACGTTGAATGCCGGACCAATTCTACGTAACTTGTCCACGGTGCCGAAAAGAATTTTTTATTCTAATACAACACATTGCAATATGTATAAATAATATTTCAATAGTTAGAAATAAAACTATTTAAATATGCTGTGTGATGCATAAGGTGAAAATTTTACAAATACTACCATTTATTCAAATTAAATGCTTTTACTAATTTTGAGACCGCCGGTCACCGTAAATGTATCATTTAAACTGATACTTTTTCATATCTGTTATTAAAATTTATCTTTAATTTATAAGTAATTTATCAATTTGATCCAAATAAAAATATGCGTACACTACCAAGACATCCGTTAAACACAGTGGAGGCAACAAATATTCATAATATTTAAAATAATATAAATATGAGTAATATGAACATTATAACTATAAATATTCAAAATATTAATTTGGCTGTTGTTCTGAATGGCCCCAGTAGCCAATCGAGATGAAACTTGGTGGGTGTTACGAGGTGTGTGAACGGATCCCCAATATAAAATTTTAGCTTCGGGAATTAATCCGTTCGGAAGATACAGGCTCTCTTGTATAATCCATTTTCTACGCTATTTGCTTGCTAATTATGTACTTTGTGTAATTATGTGCTATGACATAGTTGTGATCGGTTTACATGCTTTCAGTACGTGTCTGGAAGCATCTAGCGTTAAAATTGTAACCCGGAGCGTCTAGAATACCCAAGACGCCTGAAATTAAACAAAATCGCATTGCGGACATTGTATACAGGGTGGACCACCTAACGCAATTCAATTATTTTCGTTATTCGTGGACCGTTCGAAATTTTGTTGTCACAGATGATACGATTTCAAAGAATCTTCAAGGTGATGGCCTCAGATTTTTTCTGTCTTTTTTTAAAATAAGGTTTCAAGGCCACGTTCAATTTTTTTCCTTATAATCCTACAATTTGTGTTTTGGCTATTAGCTAGCAGGCATTGAGACGAATTCAACGGCCACGATGTAATACATTTCTTTATATATGAAATTTATACATAAAAACGTTATACGTGACCTTGAAAACTTATTTTAAAAAAGGACATAGAAAAAATGCTTGATCACTATCTTGGAGATCCTTCGAAACCGTATCCTCCATGACCAAACGAATTTGGAGCGGTCTACTAATGAAAACAATCGAGGTGGTCACGTTAAGTGGACCTCTCTGTATATGTAATTTGCAGATTTTGACAGATTTGTTAGGTTAGGTTAAAATATGGTTTAGGTTAGGACCTGTATTTTCTGAACGGGTGAATTTTATATACATTTTATTTTATTTAATTTCTACCCTTATTATCAAGAAATGGGACTTGGTTTGCAATTTCTTCTTAATTACCATACACACGTATTTCTGTCGCTCCTTCACATCCTTCCACATCCTACACTTTTCTCTACTACTTACTCTATAACTATTATGTATTTAACGCTGTACATTTCTTACCCTGTCAGTTCTATTGCTACTCTATTTTCTCTGCTACCCCATTGCACATATTTATTCTTTGGTATCCATTTTTCGTCTTCTCTTTTTATCTATTTCTTTCGTTTGTTCTATCTGTGTTACTAAAAGCCATACTACTACTTCTTTCACTCTTCTATCCTGCAATATTTTTTCAATACTTACATCTATTCTTTCCACACCTGTACAATCTTCCAAAAGGTGTTTAATGTGTACCTCTCGCATATCTTGCACATTCCCCTCTTCCATATCGCTACATCTTACTCTATCCATAAGACTCTGGCTGCATCTTATACCTCTTTCTACTAGTACTGTATAGTACTGCATAGCTAAGATTTTATTTTCACACCCATCGTAACACCTACCAAGTTTCACCTGGATTGACCACGGGGGCCATCGGAACAACAGTCAAATTTCGATTTCTTCAGGCCTTTCTTTTTCATATTGTTACATCTTACTCTAGTCATAAGACTCTGGCTGCCTCTTATACCTCCTTCCACTAAGTACTCTATAGTACTGCATAGCTAAGATTTTATTTTCACACCCCTCATAACACCTACCAAGTTTCATCTGGATGGCCACTGGGGCCATTCGGAACAACAGCTAAATTTCGATTTCTTGAGACCTTTCAATCTCTCCAAATGTTGCTTCCTTGCCTTATGCATCTCTTCTCTCGCCTTGTAAGTAGGTATCCCCTACTTATGATTTAAATTCTCCAGTCTACGGTTTCCTATAGGGTGTACCAAGGTACCAGAAACAAAGGTTAAACGCGACAATCGCGTAGCATCGGTAATTGATCTTGTCGGCTAGACTAGGCGAGAGGGACAGCGGTCGCCGTCTGCGACTCGTTAATCTTCCGGTCGGTGTGTTCGGTCGCGTATATTCCGCGAGGAGTCTTCTCCGAAAATAATCACCTCGCGTGAAATTTGCATGAGCATTTATGCGGATCATGCCGTGCAAGAATATCGGGCAAACGACCACGAGATTTATAACGCGCCACGCCACAAACACCGTACATTACGTGCTATTGACAGTATTACTAGGAATTTGCATATACACATATGCAAATCGTTGGAGCGCGAATGTCGCCTATTGATCAGTCTTGTATCTGGCGTCTCTGAGCGCGGTTCGCCGGCCAAACGGTAAATACGCCTCTCCATTAATGCGTCGTTAATCGAAGGAAACACACATGTGGGCCAGTTTCGTTACGAATGTTAATTCATTCGACGGGTTTCTCCGGTTCTCTTTGTCACCAGGATCGCTTAATACTCTTCCATTGATAACCACCGTCCGGTGTGCGTGGATCTTAGCTTGGAACCACCGATCTCAACACCCGTCTCGATCTCGAGAACCTCTCAGAGTTTCGTTTTTCTTCGCTCTGCTGTGAGTTAGGTATGGCAAGAAGGGAGGGAGGGATACTGGAGTCATGAGGCTCGTTCCAAGCTTGTCGCTCGGTTATTTAGTACAGGGGAATCGTGGATGCGTTGGATGTTACTTCTGCTCGTTTGAATTTTGAGGAACTGGATTAACATGTTCGGTAGAAATCGAGTGACTTTATGAGAATTGATTGTGTTCTATTAGGTCATCGTGTAAGTTCGTGTGGAATTTTATCATTTAGATCGATATCTCCGAGGAACCTTTGAATTTCATTTAAAAAACGTAAGCATCTTCTTATTCCACAAGTTTTTTTTTTTTTGGTAACCATTATGCTGCCGTTACAGAATTTCCTTCGATTTTCGTTCAAATATTTCTCGCTTTCGGCACGAACTTATGGGATGACCTAATATACATATAATTATCGATCGTCTAAAAGTTCTTCTTTGAAAGAGAGAAAGAGAGTTGATACTTATCGCATTTCCAAAAAACACGGAGAAATTGTATAAAGTAAAAGAAAAAGAAAGAAGAAAGAACAGATTTTAATCAGTGGAAGAATCTACCAAATTTCACTTCTGGCAATTGATTAACCGGAATTCGTTACTTTTCTAATTTCAGATTGGTCCCTCAATGGAGGAACCTGTTTTTACGTGTCTCGTGACCTAGTTGAGAATTGAAATTCGCGAGGCACATCCGTTTCATCGATTCCGTTGTCCCCATTTTCTTTTTCTCCCCGGTTTCCTCGTCTATCCGGCACGCCAATTGGCGTGGCGGTTAAAAAGAGCAGCAGAAACGGAGGAAAGGTCATTGTCGGAGAACGGAGACATTTCTATCGGTCTGATCGAGCGGTCAGGGCCGAACAGTAGGTCTTTGAGTATCCATCCCCTGCTGGCTGGTGAGTGGGCTCACTGGAAAGTCTATGCTCGATTACACGAAGTTCCAGTTGCTTCGAAAGGTTATTTTCGCTTGTTGACGGAAGTTGTTGCGTAACATCGAAAATTAATAACAAACACACATACCGGGTGTCTCAGTTTTTTTCGGATCACACTTTGCTAATATATTCTACGGGTATAAGTGAGAGAAAAATATTCTATAAACGTAGGTCGTTTGAAGCTTCGTTAAAAAGTTAGAACGATAATAGGAAGTACGAAGGAAACGATAACGGGTGTGCGGTTATTACGATACAAAATTGGAATAAATCAGCGATATGTTATATCTAGCCTCTTTATGCGAGCTGTGTTTACGATTTGAAGTCGTCGAAGGTGTTGAATGTAACTTCTGCCAGCGCCATTTTTGTCTTGTATCGCAGTAACCGCAAGTTCGTTACCATTTCCTTCGTATCTCGAATTTTTACTATAACTTCTTAACAAAGCTTCAAACGACGTGTGTTCGTATAACATTTTTTTCACACTTATACCGGTGGAACATATTGACAAAGTTTGATCGGAAAAAATTGGGACACCCTGTATAGAATGAAAAGACTTAAAAGGCTTTGTTTTTCTTTTTCTTCTAATTGTATGAAGCACGTTGATAACTGGTATTTTTCATTGATAATAGTAAGGAGTATCGTTGAAATTCGTTCGAATGAATTGAATAGAGTGGGATTCACCTGTCGTCACACCTGTGCGAGCAAGCACCGTGGCAATCTACCCGCATCTTCGTTTATCGCGATCAACCAAACGCACCTTGCCCGAGTACACGTTTATTGTGCCGCGTGCGATTGACACAGAAGCGTAATTACAACGCGATTTGAGTTAAAAGGATCCCGTGGGCGTTCGCCGACTTTCACGTCGACCACGTTTTCCCCCCTGGTCTGTCATCCTTGCTAACGTGTCGTGTACGTGGGCAATGTGTATGAATTGGATAATTAGCATTTCCAAGAAGTTGGCTTTTCAGTGATTGGTATCGTGTGAGTCGACGCTACGTTTTTATTAGAAGTAACATGAGAAGAAAAAAAAATAAATTGCAAAATTTACACTTCGTAAGAGACAAAGTGAAATTTTCCTTTCTGTGATAATAACAGAGATCGTGAAAATCGAGATAATCGAGGCCCCGTACCCCCATTTATTAGAAGTGAAGAGGAAAAGAAACGAAATAAATTAGAAAATTTTCTTTCACAGAAAATAAAGTGAAATTTGTTTTTCTGTGATAATAACAGAAATCGTGAAAATGAAGATAATCGAGTCGCCCGTTTCCCCATATTGGTATTATTATATAGGTAATTACCGCAGGTAAATATCGCGATATAGTGTGGTAGGCGATTAATGAATGAGCACTGCTAAGTGTGACTCTTTAACGAGCGTCTCATTCTCTGACACGAGATACATCGCGTATTGCAACAAACATTGTGGTTTATTGTCGTGTCAGTGATGAATTATAGAGTTGTCGAAGGGAATGAATGGTTCCTTTGATAATAACGCGGATACTGTGATTATAAATATTCAGCCGCGGGTTATATCTGCTCGCGGAATGAATGGTTTTACGTAACACGTGCGCCAACAGCGAAATTCTCGTGGGGGAAACTGAAAAGGATCAATCAGTCTGTATGTACCTATACTCTATCGATTCGGAAAAAAAATGTCGAATAACTAAATATTTTTAAAATATTTACATTGTACTTTTTTTTCTTCTTTGCTCATTTTTCTCTGTCGGTATAAGTCTACCTTTTTGAAACGAGTCAATTTGACAGAGGAATTGTCACGTGTACTTACATTTTCCTCTTTACGATATTCCTTCGTGGTAATTATAGGCTCACTTTTCATGCCTGCATGATACTCGCGTCATTCTAGCCGTATTTCCGACATCAATTACCTCCAATTATCCGTACGGTAGTCACCGTTCGCCGGATGATAAACGCATTTTCACTCTGACGTTCTTTCCTGCTACGCGGGACGGGCTTAACAATGTTACACAGCGGCGAACTGCTTGCTGCACACTCGTTTAACCTTATGAACGCGAGCGGCCACTCGCTCATTTTCCACTTAGAGCGTCTTCCATCGTCGTCGTCGAAACAAGAATAAAACGTGGCGTGACCCAATTATATCCCACGGGACAATTTTCGTTTTCTAGATATCGATCATTCCCGTGAAATCTACAAATTAACCCTTTAATACTCGTGCGCGTGCATCACACGTGCGCAACTAATCATTCAATAAACGCAATTTTTTTCAATTATTGTCTTTCACTTTTCGTATTACGTTATCTTTTCTCTCATGGGAAAAATGTAAGTTACAGCATTATAAATAATCGGAAATTTTTTTCTATCCGCCTAGAAAATAATTTAAAGAAAATGAATAAAATTTGTCATTTCAGGCATATTGAGAAAAGCGTGAGCGTTGGAAAATCTCGTTTGTCAGACATATTCTCCAGGCTGTAAGAAAGGATCAATTTTTTTCACCCCAAAAACCGGAATGCTCCCTTAAGTCGAATTTGAAATTATTTATATTTTCAACTTCTTTAATTCTTTTTTACTATCTTACGGTAAACGATATTTTCGTGCAAAAATGCAAAAAAATATATCGACCTTTTCGACCCCGAAAACTATTAGGTTGGTGCATATGAAATGTCGGATTTTTAAATGAATATTGAAAAGTCCATATCTCCTTTCAAAATAGGTTTACTTAATCAAAATAAGATAGTATACCCCCTTAAACCTCTATAACGCCATGTGTCTTGGAAATGATCTATTCATTTATTTATCCGTATTTTCTGTAAAATTGTAATCAATAGTCGATTGTTCTTCTCACGAACGAGGAAAAATCGGGTTACAGAGGGTTAACGAGTATGATTTCGTCGAATTTCTTTCCCATTCAGTTTTTCTATGCAGAGATTACAGGTAACGTTAGGCTGGTTGAACCGGTCGAAATGGTTCCCAGAAATCCTCTAATTATCTATGCGTTCCTCGCGTATTTTTTTCACGGCGTGTCAAGGCGCTAATGTGCTGTTTCAAGATTCTCAAGCGTATTTTGGATCCGTGGTAACGGCACCGCGGGTCAATGTCTCAGCAGCGCGTGGTGATTTCTCCTCTACGCGAGGAGGAAGACACATTTTTAGTGCTCCAGGAGACGCGTTAGTAGCACAATGGCTCGTTCGGAGATTATAAGATGTGTGAATGGAAATGTGGCCGGCGGCTACGCTACGCCTGCAGGCCTATCCCGGCAGAGAGGACATTCCTAAGGTTTGACGTTGGCTCTAATAGAAAAACTGGGCATCTGCCAGGGGCGTAGCAGCCGTCGCGGGAATAACAATACGGGATGGACGCGAGAGTGCGCGTGTCGCCGATAAGACCGTCGATTCATTGCCTTTTTCCTTCGATTTTTATCGATGACTAGGCTTCGAAGAAATTGTTGCACGTTAAACGTTCGATTTTTCAACGATTTTACGGGGATTACATATTTGGAAAAAAGAGATTCTCTCTTAATCTTGAAGCACTGTATCGCAAGTCAAAGTCTAGCCTCTCATTAGCTGCTCCAGACAAATTGCTTCTGTCCAAGTTCAATGTCCCAAATCTCTCTTAAGGGGTTAGACCACTTTTGAGGTTCGAAAAAATCGAACTTTCTTTATGGTTAAATTGACAGTTGATACTTTCGAAAATGTAATGTAAATAGATTTAACGAGAAACTTCGGTGGTTTTGTACCGTTAGAGTCGATTTAACGTTAGAGCGTTTTTCTCAGAATAATATTTTTAAAATCGGTGTTGTTCGTAACTTCTACAATTTTCATAAAATGCAACTTATGAAAAATTTTCGATTGAGTCAGTTATTTTCTTTGAAAAAAATGCCAAGGTTAAGTATCATTTTCAGGTTTCAGGGGTGGTCTAACCCCTGAAGGTTGAAAGAAATTCCAAATTTTTAGGCGTGTCGAATAAGAAGTCGAAGGAGTTTCTCAAAATTCGACAAAAATAAGAAAGTTACGAATGTTTAGAGAGCATAGTCTCCCACAGCCATAGTACGATCGAGCTAACTCCAAATGTCCGCTATTTCTACAAACTGATAACTCGGTTAACTCGAAATTTTTATAAAATCATTCATACGAATAAGATCCATTGAATTTCATTTAATACTTCACCTTAAAATGTCCCTAATTTTCGTCCCTTTTATGCAACAACTCTCTTAACGCGTTAATCCTTTTAACACTACACAAAACCAGCAAACAAAATCCCCTTAATCCCTTGTTTTTCGATTGAGTCAATTATTCCCTTAAAAACAGCACAAAAGTTAGGGGTGGTCTAACTGGGTTCACTTCTCAAACAGAAATTGAATCTCTCCAATACATAATTAAAATTGTGTAAAAATTCCAATTAATCACTTTACTTTTATTCTGTTAAATATGAATATGCACCTGGAAATGAATAATCCCTCGACAAATAAACTATCGTATTCCAACTAATTCGCTAACCAACGACGAGTTAACTCGTCTTCCGTCGGTCAACAGGTTAAGATACATCTCCGCGCGAGAATGAAAAAGAACACCAATCTTATTAAACCCTCCCCCCTCTCCCACAAATCAGTAAAACTAGAAGATCAATGAACAGAGTGGAACGTGTCTTGACTATTCACAACCGCCCACCAAGTCATTAACTCTTCCACCCACGATCGTATTGCTGCTCGCGGGGGCAAAGTAGACGGAGAGGGTGCGCCACCCTATTTCTGTGGAAGTCGATTTTCCACGGACATCGATGGTTCGTCGTCTCCCGTGCAAAAATAGCCACCGATCGATCGATCATCTCGCATCCTTCGTTGATCGTAGCGAAAGAGGAAAAGGAGGAGAGAGAGAGAGAGAGAGAGAGAGAGGATAAACTGGGCATCTGCCAGGGGCGTACGCCGCGGTTGCTGGAATATCAATGCGCCGGTAGCGAATCGTTAGAGGCGAGGATCGTGCGCGAGTTACACGCTCGTGCAGAAGAGACGAGAATTCCCCGGGGCTGCGAGAGCGTAACCACGTAAGGCGTATCGGGCGCGAGGCCACCGGTGCATTGTCATCTTCCCACACGCGCCATCCACACGCTACGAGAATTACGAGGAGAGATAGAGGTGGCTTTCCTGCAAAAGCGATCGGGGAAAAACTACGGTATAACCAGTCGATAACCTGGTTCCGTTCGTGAATTCACGGTCACCTGTGAGCACCGACGCCGTGGGACCAACGTGGCGGCGGATATTTCGTTTCCCGGCCACCGCTCTCCCCTTTTTTCCCCCGATACTTACTTTTTCCTTTTTACGATGTAGGTGTAAGGCAATCTATGGTATTATTTTTTTTTATTATTGCTTCTTTCTTTAACGATGTGTAAGATAATGTATGGTATTATTTTTTTCGTAAATAATATATATGCGACCATTGTAGAGGGTGGGGTAAAATTAACACCCCAATTTTGTTTGTTTACAGTTTTAAAATAAACGAAAGATTTTTCTTTTTTCTTTTTTTCAAGTAATATGTTTATTTAGTGTTTGAATTTTATATTTGTCAATTTGCAAACGTCACATCGACTTGATCGATCTTGAAAGACTTTCTTCCAGGTCGATTAATTTCTCGTTTTCATGATTTGCATTGGCTTACGAGATCACCCGATTCGACAGCGTTAGACTTCTTTTTATGGGGTCATTTAAAAGAAAAGCTGAATAAACCACAAACTCTTGACCAATTAAAGAACAGTATTTTACAAGAAATCGAAAACGTACCGATTGAAATATTCAAAAAGGTGATGGAAAATTGAATAAAGAGAGCCGATTTAGTCCTATATAAAGCCGCTGAAGGCGGACATTTAGTCGATATAATTTTAAAAAATTGAGAAATTGTAAAGAAACCGAATCGGTTAATTTTGCCCCACCCGTTACATACCACCTTGTCAAGGCGGTCGTCATCGACGACGCAACGAAACGGCCATCTGGAATTAAGAAAAAAACATATAGGGGGAGTTCCCCTAGCACCGGACGCTTAAGGTTCTTCTTAAATAAATCTCTCTACCTGTGCACACGCGACTGAAACGCGTAGAAAACTTATTTTTATTCCTCTTTTGTCTCCTCTAGGAGATACGCAGAATAACGGCTCGGTAGCGTTTCAATTATTGCAGATATAACTAATGTCCGATATTAGGTGCCGTCCGGCGTTAAGGGAACTACCCCTACTTCAGTTTTATAGAAAGTGTGTATATTTCCTCTTCTGTGTCTCTTCTATCCTTTTTTCCTTTATGGAAAAAAAGACGCAGAATTTTTCCATTCGACGAAATCGGTTCTTCGAGCCCATTTTATCATAAAGCGATTATTTCGTGTGTATCGCGGCGCAGAACGATAAATTTGACTTTCAGTAGGAGTGGTTTATTAGTAGCAAAGGAGGGTTTACAATGTCGAGCTACGATGTGATTCACGGAATGTCTATGGGCGAAACGAAATTCGAGGAGTGGGCGTTGTTTATGACGGTTGTGGGGCCTGCAGGAGCGCGCGAAACCGTAAATCTCCGGCCATTTATTTCCCACGACGGAGGGTTTTGAACACGTAATACTTTCATCCACTTTCCCCGTCGGTGTTCCTCGCGAAAACTTTTCAAAGCACTCTCCTCGGCCGCTGCTTTCCATCTAAAGTAATTTCTACTCTGATCACGCTTCCTTTCTCCAGTCACGTCACTGCGCAATGAGGCGGACTTCTCCGGTGGATATCGATCGTTCAATTACCAGAATATTGCATATGTTCATCGAGTAGCAAAGAAAGAAAAAAGAAGAAGAAATTCTCTTCGCAAGACGATATTTGTTTTGTGAATCGTAAGAATTATTTTTGCATCTTATTCTTTTCGTCGATGTTTCCACGTTTCCGTAAATCGCCATTTTCTCTAAGTTTAACGTTCCTTCAACCCTTTGCACTTTTACGTCGAGTCACACTCGACATTTCTAAATTGCCAGTTTAAATATGTACCCACCTGGTATATTTCGCAATATTTTTATTGATTTTTTACTTAAAATAAACATTACACGTGTGTGAAGCAATAGTTTACTGTTAACCAACTGTCTTTTGAAGTACATTTCAAATAAAACATTGCGGAATAAAGTAATGCAGAACTACTGGAAAGAGAATGTAAAAGAAATTGGGAGTACAAAAGGTTAACCCTTTCACTGTTCACAAGAATAGAGTGATGTAAAAATGTTCCACTTTTTTCTGACTCAATTTAGTAACTACATTTTTTAATAAAATCAAGAAATAATATAAATTTTGTACGTATTTGTACGTTATCTGTAAAAATACTTAAGAAATAATTACTCAACAGATGTATTGAAATAAACTGAGTAGCAAGCTTCGCCTAGCCCGTACGTCGTGCGGATTAAACAGTGAAAGGGTTAAATTGCACCGTACGAACATTATCACAATGTTGGCATTTCGACTTTTTCCTCGACGTTGAGCGTGTTCCGACGACTTTTTTCACGTTGTTTAAGTGGGTCGACTTTCGTCAGTCACGATAAAAGAAAAAGAAAAAACAACGCTCGAGGAAAAAAGAGAACACATTGGTAAAGTTCTCGACGATATTTCTCGTTCGCGTTCGTTCAAGGTTCGAGATTAGAATTTTCGAAAGAACGTCACGCGATTCGAGAATATTGCCAGGACAAATTGACCGAAGTTCGTCAATTTTCCTAATGCAGTTACATAACGCGAATCGTCAACGAGAGAACCTCCCTTCCCCTTTTAATTTTCAGCAAGCTTTTAGAATATATTAAAAACGGGGGGTAAGGGGAGTTTATTTGCTAGCCTCGTGTAGCGTTAAAAGGATTAACGCATTAAGAGGGTTGCTGCATAGAAGGGACGAAAATTAGGGATATTTTATGGCCAAGCATTAAATGAAATTCAACGGATCTTATTCGTATGAATGATTTCATAAAAAGTTCAAGTTAATCGAGTTATCAGTTTGTAGAAATAGGAGTTATCTCGGACGTACTATGGCTGTAGTAACTTTCTTATTTTTATCGAATTTTGAAAAACTCCTTCGACTTCTTATTCGACACATCTAAACATTTGGAATTTCTTTTACTTTGAGGGGTCAGACCACCTCTGAGGCCTGGAAATGATGCCTAGCTTTTTTTTAAAGAAAATAATTGACTCAATTGAAAACTTTTCATAGGGGCTTATATTATATTATCCTTAAACAATATGAAACTATTCTTTTTATTTAATTTCTTTGCAGAATGGCGGCGCTATAGCCGCGTCGCCAAACTTATATTTCAAACAGGTGCCTCCACAGTGTTGTCCCCTGTTGTCACACGGTTTGGTAATTTTGAAATGGTGAACATATGAAGAAAGAATCGCAATTTCCCTAAAATTTTAGTATAAAAATGCGATTCGGCTATATCTTTACAAGTAATCAATTTAATTTTCTCAAACCTCAGAAGTGGTCCAACCCCTTAAGAAATACAACTAATCCCTTCAGAAATGTAGCAACGGGAACAATTTACAGCACGAACGAATCCCTTTTTCTCCATTCGAAAATTGATTATTTTATTATATTTATAATCCAGCATATCCGGTGACTAGAAGAGAAAAAAGGACCAACTGGCAGGACGTAATAACAACGCACCGTGTCCAAGAATGATCGTTCTCCCCTGTCCTTCGATCGCGTGTCTCGTTTTGCACCGCGACAGGTTTTCCCCACCAGCCAGAGGCCGGGCAAGTTTCGTCTATGAACGGACGAAAAGACGAGTCTTAGATCGCTTTCAGTTCCTAGCTTCCTTTTCCAGGAACTCCTCTCATGGTCTTTACACTCCGCGCACTGTCTCGACGAGGAATGAATTGTGTTTTTAAGATTAACGGGACCGTTCCTCGGAAAGGCAGCCTTGTTAACCGGTATTTGCTTAGCTAAGAAGTCAAAGTGAACCGTGTAATTCCCTTCCCGTGTCGTGGAAGGATGAAAAATCGCACCGCGGCCGATAGACCTAAGAGAGAGAATCCTTCTCTTACGACCTGAGAACGGAGAACCGTGAAATTGCCATAGGAAACGATCAGCCACAGATTAGCTTATTCCCTCTCCGTGATAGAACCACTTTGCCCGGCCATATCCACGGAATTACAACTCTCTTCCATGTACCTTTCGATCTGGGTAACACGTGCTCGCCTGTCTAACAGCCACAGCCACAGCCGCAACAATGTTGCTGTTATTTTCTTCCTATCGAATTAACCAAGTGTAGAAAGTACAAGCTATGTGCATGTGTATGTAGAGAAAGAGAGGAAGGAGGAAGCGAGGCGAGCACATGGGGTCGTTAAAACGGGAATAAAGGGGTGGAAATCGAAGGTGGAAAATTGCAGCGAAGAAAATGAGAGAAACTTCAAGGGGGGAATGGTTGTACGAGAGGCATGTGTGTACGTAATCATGAAGACGAGTAACAACGCGATTGGACTGTGGATGAAGTAGCCACAGCGGAGCGGCAGCAAGAGAGTTACAGAAGAAGAAGAAGAAGAGGAGGAGGAGGAGGAGGAGGAAGAGGAGAACGGAGCAGAGTGAAGAGACGAGAGAAGGGTCGAGAAGGGGAACTAAGGAGAAAATGAAGAGAGAAGTGTTGCACGGCGGCGGGGGCGGAGGGGGGCGGAGGGGTTCACAATAGCTCAACTCTGGAATGAGGAAGTCTCGTACGGGACGACACCACGGGAATACTAAAGTCTGGGTTACTAATAGTTGGTTACTTCGCGTATTCCAGCCTCATAGCTTCTCGCGAGGTGGAGCTTCCCGGGATCGCGTTTGTGTGCGCCCGGTGACTTTGTATCGGCGCCATTTGTCCTCGCGTTTACCACAAGCGAAAAGGGGATCGTCGTTTCTCCTGGCTGTCTAGAGTGGTCGTGCTTGTCGCTTTTGCCGCGCCTGTTGATTTGCGACTTTGTTTCTGGGAACGAGACACACGGACGGGACCCGGGACTGGGTCAAGAATCGGCGGCTGGTCGGGTTGCTTTTTCGAGGGTAGGGAGGATTCATTTTTGTTTTCGCCTCTTCGGCGGGTAACTCGAAGAGGAGGATCGTTCTCGAGGATTTAACAGCTCTTATGTATAACCTGATTTTTCTTCGCTGATGAGAAGAAAAGTACGGTTGATTATAATTCTTCATTTTAACGAGAGAAGCAGGAATTAACGTGGAAAATAATTGTTACAAAAATATGTGATCACATGATGAAGTCACATGATTAATTCTAGTTTTCGGGATCGAAAAAATTGATATTTTCGCATGTTTGTACTCGTTATCGGTCAAAAATATTGTTTACCATAAGATAGAAGGAAAGAAGTGAAGAAGTTGAAAATATGAATAATTTCCAAATTTAACCTATTTGAAGGGGTATTCTGATTTTCGGGGTAAAAAAGAATTTGCACTCCTTATAAGCTAGAGAATATGTTTGTCAAACGATTTTTCAAAATTGGGTAAATTCGAAGACAGATCACACACATCTTCGAAAATTTTTAAATGCGGTTTTCTCGAAACTAAACTTTCCAACACTGTCCCATGGTTTTCTCGGAAACTATTGGACCGCCTACTGTTCCATTTATACTGCGTACTCAGAACATCTGCAACTATCTTTCTAATCAAAATCGGGTAATTATTTTCAAAACTTCGGTTTCATTTTTCCACCTAAAACTTATGAGAACCCTAAGAAAAAACGTATTTTTGACTTTAACCCATTGCCACTTTATAGACACATTTTTCAAATTTATGATCGTAGTTGAGGCGATAGCGACACTCTTAAGGATCACAGATACGCTTGGTTCAATTTTTTTTAGCCAATAGGAAAGCCGCCAGCCTTGGGACAAGTCAGCAAGGATGTCCACACACCACGGTACATAACTCCGAATGTTGTAAACATTTCAAGACTTTATTACTCGTTTTAAAAGGCACACACAAAGCAGAAAAAAAATCTTGCCGCCCAGAAAAAAAATCACGAAATCGGCCGAAAAATCGACCGTCTAAATCCGAATTATCCCCTTGAAGATCATTGGCCATTTTTTCACGAGGAGAGTTTCTTTTCGTAAATTTCAATAACGATTTGTCGCGTCGAGCACTTGAAGAGCGCGATAATTGATCGGTCAAGTGTCTTTTTTTTCCCCCTTCTTTTTTCGTCTCTTACCAATAAGAATGTTTTTAATGCCACGCCACTTAATGGCGTGTCTCCATTACGCAACGGGTAATAAATTCTCCCCGGGAATTTCACTTTTGCCTCGGCAATCCGGTAATAAAAGAAATCCTCTCCCCGCGTCGTTTCTTGAAAATCAGCTTTTATGGACTCTTACCGAAGTTCTCCTCGAGTTCAGCGGAGGGAGATACGTGTCCCTCGTGTCACGGTTATTTTACCACATAGTTAACAGTCTGTTTCTATTCGGTCGGTTTGCGTGAAAAAGTAACGCGCAGGTTGCCTTGGAGTAAATCCGCGCGAAGTATCCCGTTAATCTGACAAGTAATGGCGCATCAGTGCGTTATATATCGCGGCTCATAAATCAGCCGCGTATAAATCGTTTAGCATAACAACGTAGCAGCGGCGATAATATGCACGTGCGCGGAGGAAGCTCGCGTATTTTTGCGGTACGCGTATCCGCGAGGGACGGCTATTTTTGAAGGGGGGCTCGAGCTTAGAAATCGTCCGGGGGGTAGTGCGCGATGGTATTATTAAATCAATGCTCATTGTAGTATTTGTCAATTTCCGCTAAGCTCTGCAACAACGCAGCGATATATCCTACGTAGGCTTTGACTCATCCTTCAGATAACTTTACAACGATCTCTTCTTCGCTGTGAATCGAAGGATTAACCCTTTCGGTGTCGTACACGCGTATATACATGTCCAACGATTATGGACAGCGTAGAGTATCACGCGGCTTACGGTTAAATGTGAGAAAGATATAGAAAATAAGTCAGAAGTTACGGACACACACGCACTCACGTCGCAGTGTTACCATAAATTGCCACCGTTTTCACGAATTAAAATAAATTCACTTTTTATCGCGGCACGATCAGAGGTCAGGCTTTTTTTGATCGTGTTCCACGAAACGATGACGCGTGCGTTTCATCGATTCATGAATTATCAACGAGGAGACTCGGACAGACTACTCTCCCCGGGACGATTTCGCAACGCTGAAATCGCGCCGAGCCACGAAATCGGGTCGCTATATTTAAAGAAGGCTTTTTATATGATGCATTTGGTTTTTGTAGCCTCGATTGGAATTGATGACACCAGACCAAGCCCTCTGAAGTGGTAGCAGCAAGAGCAGTATCGGAGAGTGCGAATAATACTCCCTGATATAGCTAACCAATTTTGGGTCACATGTGTGTGGGCGATCGAATATCTGTTTGTATTTTCTCCGTCAAGCGAGAACATTGTCAATTGAAATATAGTACTTATCCTGATCCGTGGACGAGGTTCAATTTATTCAGCAACTTTGTGCAGTCATAATGGAACGTGTGGAATGAACGTGTCAATGGAATATTTTCTGAGAATCACCTCCATTGCCCATCTCTCCCTCGTTCAACTCTCTCTCTCTTCTTCTCATCAAAGCCAAAGTCTCGTTCGTGGAACGTAATAGGTCGCAGGCTGCAGGCTGCACCATGTGAGCAACCCTATCGAGGGCAAACCATTAAATCGTTTATATCAATCGTCGATGATTGGCTTTCTTTCGTCACGCGACTTTCTTTCCCGTTCTCATCACAGCGCGCATCTCTCTCTATCTGTCGCGCTCGGTTGATACTGGACGCCGTGTCCACGGTTCTATGTGTGTGCGTGCGTGTGTGTAGAGGTCAGAACGAGAAACAGGTGAATCAGACTTTTAAAGAGATTCGCCCTTGGCCCTCGTCGTGGCGGATGATTTGCTTCATTAAATCGATTGTGTTTCAATCTGGACCGGCTAATACGCGAGAGCCGGGCCAGACGTGCTCGCGAGCCGTATCGCTGCGTTCTGGCTACTCGCGCTGACCTACATGCCCGTCCAAAATAATCTGACACTGCCGGCAAGACCTTAACCGCGACCCCTGCTGGAGCAGATCGAAGAATAAACCTCGTACGCCATCCATAATACTGCTGCAATTGCGCGGACGAGCCGCTTCGCGTCTCCTCGCCCCTTTAAATTAAGCCTTTTTCCGCTGGGAGCAGATTTTTCGCGAACGAGTGAATCGTTGGGTGTTGCTGCACTCGTTTGAGTAGTTGTTTTCAGGGGTAAATTTTTCGAGATATTTCGGAGTTCGGATAACGATGGTGCAATAATGTAATTCGGGGTCAGGCGATTTCTCAATTTCTTTTCTAGACGGCAAGAAAAGTTACGATATTGTTGCTTTGTGTATTCCTTCACTCATCTTTCGGTTGCGTAAAATTGGTAGTAAAACCTTGAAATGTTTACAACATTCGGAGTTATATACCGTGGTGTGCGGACATTCTTGCTGACTTGTTCTAAGACTTGCGGTTTTTCTATTGGCCAGGAAAAATTGAACCAAGTGATTTTTAATCCTCAAGAGTGTCTACATCGCTTCGAACACAACCACAAATTTGAAAATTTTTTCTGTAAAATGGTAATGGGTTAAATCGTAAACGCGTTTTTTCCTATGATTTTCGTAAGTTCCAGGTGCCAAAAAAATGAAGTTTCGAAAATACTGACCTCATTTTGGTTAGAACGATGGCGGTAGATGTTCTGAGTATGCGGTGTAAAGGGGAAAGCAATCGGTCCAATGGTTTCCGAGGAAACCATGGAACAGTGTTGGTAAACTTAGTTCCGAGAAAACTGCGTTTGAAGATTTTCGAAGATCTGCATGAGGCATGGTCTTGAGTCATTCAAACCCTCATAGCTCTCACAATTCATCCAATTTTGAAGAATAGTCCGATAGACATATTCTCTAGGCTATAGAAAGTGCAAAAATGCAAACAAAAATATTGATATTTTTCACCCTGAAAGCCGGAATACACCTCTAAGTGGGTTAAATTTGAAATTATGTGTATTTTCAACTTCTTCACTTCTTTTTCTCTCTTTTATGGTAAACAATATTTTTAACAGAGAAAAGTGTGATTGACTGAGTGCAAAATTGCAAAAAGGAAAGATGATATTTTACCCTGAAAACCATAACAACCCCAAACCTCCAACAACTTATGGAAGTGAGGTTAAATTTGAAATTACGTGTATTTTGAATTTTTTTTACTTCTCCTTTTTCTCTGTCTTATGGTAAACAATATTTTTGATAGAGAAAAATGGTGAGAGAAGCGACGTCTGTTGAGCCGAGCAAAGATTAACAGCGTTTCAAGGATGTCACCTCGGTGCATAAAATTAAAGGCGTTCGGGGGGCACGTGATTGGCTCGTTAAAGAGGTAGTGACCTACACGGCCGTCCAAAATGATCTGACACTGCAGGCCAGACCTTAACCGTGACCTCTGCTGGAGTAGCCCGAAGGGCAAACCCCGTCGTGAGATTTAAAACCAATTGACGGGACGCATCAGTCGTGCAAACAGTTATTTCGTACGTGCATACTCGCCACCTAATTGTGCTCAATAGCGTGATACGTGTATAGACAGTTTAAAAAAAAAAAAAGATTTTTTCTCATACACGTACAAGTGTATATTCTATTCGAAGCTGAATTTTCCTTTCAGCATTCGAGATATCCGTGCAGAAATCCTTTCTTTCGCTTAGTCACTCGATCACGTCACGTATATGGTCAGTAATCAGGATACTGAACGAGGACGCCGTTTAATTCTTTCCGTTTTACCTGGTTCAATGCACTTTTATGTTAATAATCAATTCTGCAATAGTATCTGATTGTTGCGCAAGCGATTGATTGGTGGAAGGAAAGTGTGTATTAATATCGAAAAATGTTGCATTCAGAGCAAGTATGTACCACGCCTATCAGTGACGCGTGGTGTAACACGATGCCCGTTTTAAATTTACGTTAATTTATCAACGAGAAAGTACAGTTGCCGAGGAGTGATCATTGTTCCGACGTTTCAAACGACGTGACAAATGTTATCATACGTAATTACCATTAGAATTTATTATCTTCCTCGGTCAGCTTAAGTGAATAGGTGAAAAAAAATCACGCATTATCTATGTTTAATCTACCAGCAATAAATTTTCTCCGGTGATTGTTAATAGTTTTAAGAGTCCTGGATAAAACCCGGTGTGTATACACGAGACTTTCATAATATTCCACGTTAGAAGAGTATATCCGTAGCGCGTACCTATTCGATATTCAATGACGCGATACCGAGTATCGATTCCTCGAAGTTCGGCAAGCCAGCCAAAGGAGGAACATCGACGGGTGTGGTCGAGGAGTGCGTACATCGATCGGCACTTTAACCTCGACGAAAGCACACGTTCTTACGCGGCGGCGAAGGAGGGATCCCGCTTGTGTCCTGCTGCAACCGTTGGCAACAGGATCTTCAAAGTTCCTCCCTCTTTTCACGAGGGTTTTCGAGTACTACCCTTTTCTCACCTTGCTCGACACACCTGCTCTCATTACACGCACACCGTAGTCTATAACGAGTTTCGAATTCCGCTTCTTTCAGCTCACGTCCTCGAAATCTTGTAGATTTTTTTCAAATTCGACTTTTCTCACTTCACGCTCGTGTATATACATTAGTCTTCGTAAATCTTTCAACGCTCTGTACATTTAGATTAATTTTACAAAATGGAGCTTACACAGGGTGGGTCGCATAATTTTCTTCTCTACTTATAGTGGTCCGAGAAAATTTTCACGCGTAATTTAAACGGTTTCAAAGGGTGAATACGAGGAGAATCAAATTTTTCTATAAATGCCGTATACTTTTTTATACTGTACGTTGAAGCAAACATTGATGTGTATTTAAACGCGCCTAATAAAATTTTAAATCAAACGTGAAACCTCCTTTCATTTTTTACTATTTATTCCATCAAAAGAAAAGAAGGTTTCTTACTTCTTAAATTACGTATAAAAATTTTCTTGTACCACCATAGCTACATAAGATAATTATGTGGTCTATTTTTACATGGCCCACCCTGTATTACAAGAAAGATAAATTATCCTGTCTTTGCAGGGACTTATTACTAGAAAACAATCGCAAAAAACTATATATTCAAAAGGGACAAGTGAGCTGGATGACTCCTAAAACTGCGTACAAGCTGAATAAAAAAAAAAAAAAGAAATAAACGAAGGTCTGCGTGAATAGTGAAATTCTTTGAACTATTCCAAGTATATACTCCCCTAAAACTGAAAAGGGGAAAGGTAGAAATTCATCTTATGTAAACTTGATACGATCAAGGTCTCTATAGACTACTGGGCAGAACGTAAAGGGCGAGGTTGAAAGGGCCTAGAGGGCAAAACTGCGACGCAGAAGCGGTGTGTCTGGGCCGTGCACAAGGTGGTGCAGTACAAGGGCGTAGTAGCGTTTAGCGTGGCAGTGGAGCAACATCGAATAGAGGACGTGTGTACTACGCACATAGTATGCAGAGGAGAGACGAGGGAGGGAAGTGAGACTAGAGGGGCGAGAGCAGAGTAAGCAAGCAACCAAGGAGCGAGGTCGTCGAAATTAATGCGGGGAATCCAGTGAACGGGTGGAGAGATCGGGTTGCCCCGTCTCGTGGCTCGTTTTGAGTTTTTTAGTTCTCGAATTTAATCCAAGAATGGGGGAGAATGGGGGACATTCAAAGCGGTGGATCTCGTCTAGACGGTCGGTGACGTCACGAGACAAGGTCGACTGTCGCTCTATCCAACGCCGCACAGCGCGGTGCACACCAGCTTTTCTATATACAACGAGAACGCCTATATCCTTCCTCCTCTTCGCGTTTCGCCGTCTCGTGGCAGGCACACCGCTCGCCCCCTTACCCATAGAGAGCCTTCCTTCTTTTTCCTTTCCTTCCTTTTTCTTCCTTTTTCCGTCTTGTTTCTTCCTGCGGACTTCTAGAGCCAGAGGGGTGGTACAGACAGACAGAGTCCCTCTCCTCCTTATACACACGTCTCCTTCTCGCCACGGAACTCGCTAGCTGGACCAGTTGGACTAGGAATCGGCCTGATCTTGTTCCCAAAGCCGGGCATCGTGATCGATGCGACTCGCTGGGGATGTTGCTGGCCTCGAGAGCTTTTATTCCGTTTTAGAGACCGTCTAGACGCCGCGTGCACTCTCCTCATCTTTCAGCTAGAGGGAGATTTAGAGAATTATCTTGGCAACAGTATTGGGCTTAATGCTGCTCTGTATTGTCGAGCGTCTTTCAATTTATTATTAAAGCAGTTTCTTTTTTCTTTCTCTTTTTTTATCAATTAGTGTCTGATGTTGACTTCTTTCGAATATCTTCTTTTTTCTTTCGAATAAAGTATCTTTGGGTTTTTTTTTTTTTACCTCTCCTAGACAATTGACCTTGTGCAAGGGATGGTTGGTGTATTAAGTTCCTAAAATTCTCTTTGGTTCTCGATTTTTCGTCTCGAATAACCGACGTGTTTCTTTCGCGAAATTTTCAACCGCCCTTTCCATGTCGTGTCAGAGGTTAACAGTATGTATTCCCCGACACAGAGTTCAGCTTAAAATACCCTCGAAGCGATTAAGATTCCATCCGAAATTCCCCCGAGACGCATTCGTTTCCCGCGTTTTCTGTCACCGTGTCCAAGGCCGCTCTATCTCGTCCGGAAATCAGCAGCCCCGTTTGGACTTTGGTCAAGATGGACGACGCCCGTTGACGTTAACTCCCTCTTTCTCTCTCTCGCTCTTTCCTCCTCGGCTCTTCGAGCGAATAATATCTGAATTCCTTACGACGAGGCATAGCCAATCGGGCTCATCAATAATTCAGCGAGTTCGACCGACCGAGAAATTCGAAAACAAGGCGAAAACAGCCGACCAACGCTACAGGCTCTGTCACAAATTTCACCATCTCCTAACGATTTGTCGAAGAAGCTTTACATTCAACGCCGAATCCTTCGAGCTTCTTCGCGCATTTCTATCCTCGAGTTTGCTCGCTCTTTCTGCCTGACAGAATCCTCTCGACAAGCCCGGCACTCTGAATTTCTCATTAGGACAGGACATTTAGCACCGAGCACCTTTTCCGGTTCACCACTTCGAAATTCAGCGAATATCTCTCATTTAGAATGTAGTAAGGAATTTTATTAATGAAATACAGTCGGTTCGTTCTTCTGCTTTTCGTCGACCGTGCAAGAATCGATTCTTGACACAACCTGTAGGAGTGAAAAGAGCTATCTGGGTCCCCCCATGCCTTTATAAATCACACCAGACGCGTTACCTAACCGCAGCCTACCGGTATACGATTGAATTTCGATTTTTCTCGCGATCCACGACAATGATTTCAGCAACGGATATTGTAGCGCGTTTACGGCGCGTATGGAAAAAACAGCGGTGCCTTTCGAAACGGGGTCGATCGAATTTGTCTATTCAATCTGTCTCGATGTCTGTCGTTGGAGACGGTTGATACGTACGGGCCGGGAGTGAACTTTCATACATTTCAATGGCGGCCGACAGGATGCACATTTCAATGTCGAATTCAGGTTGCGCTCTTTGAAGAGGATGTTGCAGCTTTTTTCCCTGGTGAAATTAAATGGAAAAATTCAACGGCGATACAATCGTAAATGTTGCATCGACGTGAGACACGCGGTGTATTAAGAAAGAGGAGAGGAGGGGAAGAAGAGTGGAAGGTAGAGATTCCAATCCAGTTTCAACAATACCGAGTGGCAAGTCGCGACTAATTTACTAATTCAGACACATAATTGCTTTCTCGGAAGGGATAAACGAAATATATTGAGCCAAGGTCACCGGTGCACTCTCCTTGGCTGAAATGTAAAGGACGGCGGTAATTAAGAGGTATTTTCATTTGGAGACGTCATTTTTGGACGATTTTTAGAACGAACAATTATCAGATAATTGTAAACCGAGGGACTTGAAAATTTTCGTACACGTTTGGTCGTGTTTCAGAAAAAAACAGTGTAATTTTTGTGTAATTATCTTAATTGCTACTTAAGTTATTACATATTTCCCGCAGTGTTTCATTTGGAACAGAAAAATCAAAGATAATCTTAATCCATGCGAGTGTTGTCATCGTTCGTACTAGAATAAATCAAGGAAATATGTATTTTGACAAAATGGTAGTCATGTAAAGCAAGAATATCGTGTTTATCACGAAAGTTGTAAATTCTTCAAGCAGTAAAAAAGAATGTATTGCTGACATAAACATAATTGTATTAGGGACGATAATTTAGGAAAAATTAGTTGATTCATTATTGAGAACTCATGGCAGCCATTTTTTGCAAAACGTTAGAGTTTCTTCTTAGTGTTTCTAGCGATGCATCACTTTCTTCAAATCATTCCAACTTTGTCATTTAATAAATTTCAAGCGTGGAATTTTAACAACACGTTTTCAAGATTTTACACTTTCAGAAGATACAGCCGTGAAACCGTTTCAGATCCCCATTTTTTGGATATTTTTACGTTGATATACGTTTCCAAATGAAAAAGTTAAGCAAAAAATTGTAAATATCGAAGCTCCAAACCACCGTGAACATTTTGGTTTCGCTCGCGCAAGGGTTAAGGACAATTTCACACTGTCTGGCTGATAAAATCGTATATTAGCCACTTTTCGTCCTCCGCGTGAATATCACAGTCTGTGCAAGATTTTAGCCGGAGAAACACATCTGTCAGGACAGATTCATCCATCTTACCCAAATGATTAAACTGGAAGATTTATTAAACAGTATCAAGTACAATTCATGGCTTTCCTCGATGAGCAATCTTCTGAAGGAGGGGGAGAGCCGAGGCTGATCAAGAGGAGTCTGAGATGCTTCACGATGCCCTTCGAACAAGAATGATCGGATCACGATCCCCGTCAGCCAAGTGGCCGGCTACTCTCTTCTGATCAGCTTCGTTTGCTCTCTGATGAATAAGTTAATCGGGTTAATCCATATGTGCCATTAAACGTTACGGACGCTTAATCACTTCCGCGTAGAAGGGGTCAGTGCTCTTCCTCGTTCCTCCGGCAAACGGTGCACCGTGGTTAACGCTATTGTAACTATGCTACGAGATTACACACATGGAGATAGAGAGAAAGAGCGAGAGAGCGAGCGAGTAAGTGTGTGTGTGTGTGCGTGCGCGCGCGCGTGTGTGTGTGTGTGTGGTGACAAGTGAACGAATGAAAGTTGTACATCGTAATTTCTGTCTGGTGTGCGCGAGCGTGAGACTGAGCGCGGTCCAGCGTGGCAACGCGTTAGATTGGATCTAATTTTCCAATAGACCGGCAGCGTCGTGCGCGTTTGATATTACCAAGCGTGTTAGGGGGACCTCCGTCACTTGGACGGAATTCTCGTCGATGACTATCGGTGGCCTGTTGATTTACGACCGCCTAATGTCCGCGTTTGATTAACCCTCTTGCGCCTGAGCAAACCTTCTCGTGGTTAATTGTGTTTGCAGACAACACTGCCAATCGATTCTTCTTTGATGACGCGTTTCGCCACTGTTTTATCCTGTTTCTATGGTATCGGTCAATTCAGACACGTTCTGACCTTTACGAAAATTTCTGCAACGTTTAGGTGAGAGAAATGGAATTTTGTTTCGCGTGGCGATTATAGTGTAGTGACGAATAAAGGAAGCAGGCAAGATGGCGATGTTAGAGGCGTGAAACGCGTTCGCGTTGATATCTGGGCCACAATGTCTCGTTTCCCAATGAAGTCGTTGGGTCCGGCCGATCTGCCAGATGACGATTCATCGTGATCGCTCTTTGGTTCAACGCACTTGCCGCGCAAATAACGCGAGCCTGGCAATCGACACTTGGAATAGAGGCGCGAATATCTTATTAAACACCTCGCGACAGTAGAAAATTTCGACGAATTCTTCTCGTCGAAAATTTTCGTCACAGGATCACCGATGAAAAGGGGACATAAATAAAACTGATTCGGTACGTGTTCGATATCGTTTCCTCACAACAGCGGAGCGGCACAGATATTTCGACTTGAGCTTTCGGTGTTGTTTCGTAATAAGAGAATGAAGATAACAGAGAAAATGTTTCAGGAGTGTTCACGAGTGCTTTTCCCTCGCGAGCGGTATGTGTATCTAGAGATGCATCTTTAAGTATGTTCATTTGAAAATCGCGTTGGACTGGTCGTTGAGCGAAATTATGCGCTCCGGACGATAAATGAATTCGTTTGAATTCTTGATAAGGTGACGTAAGTATGGCGGACGACGCGCTGCTGCTGCTGTGACTATCGCAGATAAGAATCTGAGTCCCGGTATCGGCACTTGTGCGCCCGTATTTCGAGCTGCAGTTCGATCGATAAAAATTCTATAGACTTGTCCGGGATACTCTTAATCTAGATCCATTTCTTTTGTGTAGCCGTAAAACAACTTCTTTCTCTCTCTCTCTCTCTCTCTCAGTGAAACGTTTCGAATATAAATATTCCACAGCTTAACGCTGACAATTCAATTAAATGTGAAACGATATCGAAAAATATTTCTTCTTATTCTAACAGCGAGGAGGGAATTTAGGAACGAAATGGTTAAAAGAAGATAGAGAAGAAGCAGACGCTTCGAAGAATGAGAAACTCCGCCAAAGTTTATCGTCTTTTTATCAGAGGAATTTTTTGCAGCGAAGGTCAGATACACGTAGAATTACCAGAAATAAAAGAAAAGAAAAGAAAACGGGGGAAGGAAGGGAGGAGAGAAAAAAAGATTATCCGGCGGCGAGTTAATCGTGTCCTTTTTTTCAGCGCTCATGCGAGAGAGGAGGCACGGTATTCCTCGATGACCGACTAAATTATCGGCAATCATTTAAATTGGAGTATTGCAGCGGGCGATAAGCGCGTTACGCTTGTGAAACACAACGGAACGTGTGTTGCAAAACATACAGAACGGCTGCTGTGTGCACACGCGCGCGTGTGTGTGTGGGAGAGATAGCGGCCTATGATAGCACCGTGTACATTATCGAGTCCAAAGTATTTTCGCGAAGCGTAAAAATAGTTTGGCGTGCAACGCTGTTTGATGGCCGACGACGTGACGGGTCGTTTGATGCGCAGCCATAATTGCCTCTGTCGCGTGTACTTAATCGCCCCTCGGTGGTTTGCCCAATGAACGTTCGTCTAGGTTCTACGATATCGTTCACTATCGATAAACAAATTAATTGTTCGTGATCCCTACTCTCAACTAATCTAAATAGAGGCCATAATATTTTCGCCCTTGCGTTTAGCTCGATCTCTTAGTGGTAGTAGTACCTACATCGTCGCCAGGCTATTTAATAATGGATCTTAGAAAGGACACTTTATCGTTCCGTTAATTCGTTGCACTTGGCAAAATTTTTTATCGAAGTCACATGTGTGGTGTCTGTCTCGTTGTTTAAACCTTTAAACTTTAGAATTTACCGTGTAATATTTGGATTAAAAAAATATTCTTCGAACGATCGACGATCGTTTTCTAAGTTCAATTGAAATTTCGAACGATCTACGAAAGAAAAATACGCAAAAAAAAAAAAATTGTTAAATGAACGTCACGAAAGTATGGGCGAAATTCTGTGTGAAAGAAAGATGGGGAGGGAAATGTCTTCCTGTACGGCATAGGGAGAAAAATGGCGGACCTTCGACGAGTGTAATGAAGGCAAGTGGACGACGAGACGCGGCCGGTGCAATATGTGGGCCAGACAATAATAATTGTTCGACGTTTCCTGGTATATTATACCGCGTGTAATTGATACAGAGGAGCCGCCATTAATTCAACCGCTGTTGCTGCACTATCTTTAGCAACAGAGGGGTTCTCTCAGCTCGGAGGCCTCCTTCTCTCCGTCAGTTGCATACTATGCATTATCATTTGGAAAAAATTGGCTGGCTGAACGCTCGTGCGTGTCTACTTTCCTGGAACGTGATCGATCGAATTAATACGATTCCATCCAATGTCGATCGATCGATCGATCGATCGAAACTCTGGCACCACTTACTCGCTATTGGTAAGGCAAGGATTGCTGTGCCGGTTGTAGACGGTCTCACACAGCCCTTTCACTCGCCGGAGAACGTGGCTACCCTTACCACAAATATATATACATATATATCGATTCTTATAGAAGGTATCAAGGTCACGTTATCCTGACGAAGGTCAAACCCCATTCGCTACGGAATGCAGCGCGGCCCTTTCATTTATGTTAATAGGATTCACGTGCAGGCTACCATTAAAAACGTGGTCCGCCTTCCTCCAAGACCTAAATATTTGGAATTTTTTTCGAACGGCGCACATTATAATCGGCGACGATTGCACGTGTCTCGTGATACACGAACAACGAGATCATTGAACAGGCTATTCAAAGAATTTCTCTCTTCAGATTCGAATCGATTCAGTTCTCCAGTAGGAACATCTTGTTCTTTTTATTTATTTAGCTAAGGGGCACTTTGGTGTTAGACATTGGGATTAATTTTTTTGAATAAAGTAAACATGGTACCAACGTGAAACTTTTTTATAATATGTTCCTTAAATGATATTCTTTTTTTTTTTGTATTTTAATAACGAGTAAGTGGTATCGGAGTTTCGATGAATCGATCGACACTGGAGGAATCGCATTAACTCGATCGATTGTTCCAACCCTCTTTTCCATCTGCAAACATATTTCAATAATATATTTAATTTTTCTATATTATTTTTCAGACCCAAACCTCGCTCAAAATATAAATGAACGAAGCGATTTTTCTATATTATTTTTCAGACCCAAACCTCGCTCAAAATATAAATGAACGAAGCGTCTAAATTAAAGGCGCGTTCTCATGTAAGCGAAAATTCCGACCTTCTTTTCTAACTGCAAACATATTTCAATAATAAATTCCAGGTTCCCCTATTATTTTTCAGACCAAAACGTCGTCTAAAATAAATGGACGAAACATCTAAATTAAAGGCGCGTTCTCGTGTAAGCGAAAATTCCGACCTTCTTTTCTAATTGTAAACATATTTCAATAATAAATTCCATGTTTCCCTATTATTCTTCAGACCAAAGCCTTGCTCAAAATAAATGGACGAAACGTCTAAATTAAAGGCGCGTTCTCATGTAAACGAAAATTCCGACCTTCTTTTCTAACTGCAAACATATTTCAATAATAAATTCCATGTTTCCCTATTATTCTTCAGACCAAAGCCTTGCTCAAAATAAATGGACGAAACGTCTAAATTAAAGGCGCGTTCTCATGTAAACGAAAATTCCAGCCTTCTTTTTTAACTGCAAACATATTTCAAGAATAAATTGTACGTTTCCCTATTATTCTTCAGTCCAAAACGTCGCCTAAAATAAATGGACGAAACGTCTAAATTAAAGGCGCGTTCTCATGTAAACGAAAATTCCAACCTTCTTTTTTAACTACAAACATATTTCAAGAATAAATTCCACATTTCCCTGTTATTCTTCAGGCCAAAATGTCGCCTAAAATAAATGCACAAAACGTCTAAATTAAAGGCGTGTTCTCGTGTAAGCGAAAGTTTCAGCACGATATTCGCTCGACTAGGATCCACGGTGGTTCCGTTCCTCGGTCTATAGAAGATTCTGACGACGGTATTCGTATAACGGTACCGTCGGCTTCTCGCACGTCGTGTCGCGTCGCGTCGCGACGCATACCTGCCGCTGAATCGAGCCGGGGGGACGTATATACGCGTCGTGTGTTACGTCGACGCATGTTGCCGGCGTTACGTGCGCTGCGATGCACGTATACATGTACGAACGCATTTTGCCGTGGCGAGACGAGCTGAATGCCAATCGGCACGCGAACCATCGTGTTTCGATCCACCCACGGAACGTGTACAAGACGTGGATAGAAAGAGAGGAGAGCAGAGGCTCATAAAGTTATGCCAGTTTTATTGCGAATATTTTGACTCGTTCGAGCACACGGCGCAACCATGTATTATCATTTGTTGCCGTTGTCTTCATCCGCAAATTGAGAGTGTGCTAAGATGAATAACGAACGAACCTTTTTTCTTTTTATTTTTCTTTTTGGATTCGTATAAATTATTTAATTTGCCAATTTATTATATTTCGTCACTTTCGTGATTATCGAGGAAGCTGGAGGAAGATTTGTGTGGCAAAATTGAAAGTGAATCGGAATTTTGTGGCCGTTAACACGTGCCACGAAAACTCTCCGATTCGCATGGTTTATAATGAGTCCATTCATACGTACCCTTGGTCGAGTCAGAGCGTGCCGCTGCTGCAAGTGCACGATATTCGCCTGGCGAGAGAAACATTCTTGGCGGATGCCAGTGAGGGACCATTCACGCTGTTCAACTTTTCCAGTTTCTATACGGGGTGGGAAATATGTGAGCACACTTCACTCGCATGTGCGATATAAATGAAACAAGATTGAGCAATTCTGAGGAAAGTGTTTAAAAATAAGAACAATTTAAATGAACGAAGTGTGCAAGGTCAGAGTAGAATAAAAATTCGAGATATCGTGTGTAATTTCGCAGGTGTGAACGCGCGATGGTTGAGCGTTCTCGAGCGATACAGCGTGTAGTACAAGTATCGAAAAGATAATACATTTAGAAGCGGAGATCGCGTTCGTACGATTAAAATCGAGAGCGCCGCCTCGTATAACCGCGTGGAAACGTTTCTATTCATCGAGGGAGCGTACGGTGGAAGTTGCAGTTTCATTGGAGCACGATAAAAGTGCCGGTACAATATCCGTCTAGATAGCGATCGAAATAAATCGCCGCTCTTAATTGTACCGATGATTAAAACTGTGTATACCTTGCCTGTGTGCCGCTCGATCGATCAAAGATCGAGGAAATAACCTGCGCTGTGCCGTTTACCAACTACTTACATTAAAATATGTCTTTCACATATATGTATATATATTTTTTTAATTTTTAATAGTACAGATTAATATTAATACGAGTGATAGATATTAGGTTGATCCCTTGACATTTTGTAATTTTTTCGAACGTTGAAAAGTTTTCCTTCTCTTACCCAAAATTTTGAGATTTCGAGCGTTCAAAAATTTTCTTTCTTTTAACTAAAATTCTGAGATTCAGAAGAGTGCAGGAATTTTGGGTCAACTTAATATCGACACCCAGTTTTTCATGGAAATCATAGAATTTTTCTTTTCAAATATATGTATATTTTTTAAATTTTGCATAGCAAAGATTAGTATTAATACCTTTTAAATGATAAATATTAGGTTGATCCCTTGGCATTTTCTAATTTATTCGAGCATTAAAAAATTTTCTTTCTCTTAACCAAAACTCTGAGATTCAAAAGAGTGCAGGAAATTTTGGGTCAACTTAATATTGAAATCTAGTCTTTTACGGAAATGATACAATTTTTCTTTTCAAATATATATTCTTTAAATTTTGCATAGCAAAGATTAATATCATTACTTACGAATGATAGATATTAGGTTGATCACTTGGCATTTTCTTATTTTCTCCCAAATTTTCACCCAAAATTTTGAGATTTGGAAGAGCGCAGGATTTTTCGGATCAACCTAATATCGAAATCCCAATACCGAAATTACGAAAACGAACGGACTTTTCATATCGTCTTTTCAGCAATACGTTCAACGGGCGGGTGTGCAATCTTAATTAATTTCAACTTGTTTCGTGGACGCAGGAAAGAGGAGAGTTACGTAAGGATCACGGAGTGGAATCCAAACTCGAATTTACACGGAACTCCCGGGCAATGGAGGCGGGCCAGCGCGGTTCTTGCGGTCTGAAAAATACCGCAAAGGACAATATGGGTGATTACGAGTCGAGCCGACCGATTGGGAACGCAAAACGAAATTGAATTCCATCGGCGTACTATCGGAAGTAATTTGATCGTACCTAGGAAGTCGTTCTTTCCTTTCCTGCACTTTCTAGGAGAACTTTCATCGTCTACTAGCCAACCTTTGTGTCAGATCGACCATCTTAACATTTCTGTCGAATGAAATTCATTTTATGGTAAACTACAAGGATCTCTATCTGCTTATTGAACTGTTTTGGAAGACATAGCAAACTTAAGTGGTACCAAAATTCAACTCTCTGCATCATTTTACTCCACCTTCATAAACGACCAAATGGCTAACTTTTCCGACAATTTTATAACAGTCGTACAGCCTAAAAATCGATCTCGCCACAATCTACTCAGAATTCGAAAAAAACAGCCATGTCTCGAAGCGATGCGCGTAAACAACGTGGTTACGCGAGCCCAGTCAGCTCCATCGCGATCCCATGATCAGCATTACGACTACACTCGCCACTTTCACTCGAATTCTCCAGTTTTTTCGCCGTCTACTGTATATACACCGAGAGACTAAGCAACAGAGAGACCCGTGTCGTTTCGTTAAAACAGCCACGTCTCCGTGGTAGCAAAACAGTTAAGCGGCGGGTCCGCGGGCCAAGCAAAAACGGTGCGGAGGTTTGGTGGCGGCCATTGAAAAGGGGCCAGAAGCAGCAGCAGGATCGGCGATCGTAGCAGCAGCTGCCAGGACTCAGGGATCCCGATCTCTCTCGCGGAGAGGACCGCGTAAATGCGCATCAGAGAGAGGGACTCTCTCTCTCTCGTCCAGAGATTCCGTCTGGAACGCAGAAAAGGGTGGGTAAGTAGGGTGAGAACGATGATCGCTCGGAGGGGGATGGGTGGCCGTGTGGAACAGCAGTCTGGCCAGTTGATTACGATGCCGAAACGAGTGGCGGGCCATATCTCCAACCAGTTTCGGACAGTGTCTTCGGCTGGAGGCAGGACTACGTAGCAGAAGAGAAGAGACGCGCTTGTACGGGCTATGGAGTTGCAGCCTATACTGCTGCTTCTGAGGAAGAGGAGGATCGACCTAAGCCGGGGTAGAAAGGTAAGAGGAGGCAGCACCAGCACCAGCACCAGCAGCCAAGCAAGAAGAGACGGAGGAGGCGACAGCCGAGCTTAAGTTTCGGTTTCGTTCGTTTCGCGCCTGCTCCGCGTCGAACGGGAGCCGAGAGTGAGCGTGTTGGATAGAGCGAGTAAATACAGAGGGCAGCAGGAGAGAGAAAGAGAGAGACAGAGTGAGAGAGAGTGAGAGAACTGGCGGAGAGACGCCCGGCGACGCGGCTGGAAGGGAACGAGACGGAGTGAGTTAGAGTCGAGTGAGGGAGAGAGCTGAAGAGACGTGGAAAAAGGGGCGAAGGAGAGAGAAGGAGGAACGATCAACGACGGCGGTGGAGGCAGTAGGAGGCAGGAGGGTGGAGAGAGCGAGAAGGAGCGAGAGACTGAGAGCGAGCACGAAGGGGGTGGAGAGAGAGGTGGCGGCGTCGAGGCGAACAGACTTCACCGGCGCTCTGCTCCCAATAACGACTCTCGCCCTCGGTCAGTCGCGCGCGAACCGCGGAGCCGCGAGCATCTCTCCGTTTCTCTCTCGCTCGGCTGCTCTCGGCGGGATACCTGCGTTTCGAGCCGCGTGCACGTGCGATCCGGGCTCCAGAGCGAGAGAGCAAGTGGAATTAGTAGGGTACATAGGACAGAAGGTGAACAGAAAGAGAGCTCTGAAGGGGATCTTCTCTGGTTGGAACGTCGCACCAACGGTGATCCAGAGACAGGTGAATCCATTCCTCGATTGTTTCCACGACTGTCGCGACCATTTCGAGGGATATGCTGTGGTGTTCCTGAGGAGTCTGTGCTGGCAGGTATCGAAGGAAGCAGAGAAGGCTAATTCGGAGGAAGTCGAAGAGGATCGTCTATCGGAATATCGGAGTAACTTGGTGATCCAAAGGCAGGTGAACATTTTCCTCGATTACTCGTTCGATTGTCGACCATTTTGGAGGGGCACGTTGGTGTCCATGAGGAGTCAGAATTAACACATAACAGAGTAGGCTGACGGAATAGGAACCTTGAACGATTCATAGACAGGTGAACCAATTCTACCATCGTTTCTTCGATTGTCAACCATTTAGAGTAGCATGTCGACGTTCTCGAGGAGTCACATTTAGCAGAGGAGGCCAAACTGAAATCGAAACTGAAGAGGATCCTCCGTTGGGGTAACTTGTGAACCAAACACCGAGGTGAACCAATTTCTCAACTATTGACTATTCGGAAGAATGTAACGACGTGTCCCCTGAGAAGCAAAATAGGCGATAGAGCAAAAGTATAAGCAGAGAATGGCTGAATAGAGAACAGCTATGGAAGGTTGGCCTGTTCAAGGGTGAGAAAGGCTAGAGAAAACAGGCTGGACTCAGAGGCTGGTCCCAGTGGTCGCTCGTTTTCGTGGTTATCGTCTGACGGTGGTATCGCGAGTGGTGCATCCGGAGATACATAGATGCAGCTGGTGACCGAGTGAGAGAAGAGCGGAAAGCGGTCAAGTGACAACAAGCGGCAGGGAGAGCGCGTGGTATATAAAAGTGCGAACTGGTGGAGGAGCGACCGAGCGAGTTACCGGGCGGTTCGAGGCTGCCAGTGGCGCGCAGACCAAGAAGAAGAAGACGAAGAGGAAGAAGAAGAGAAGGAAGAGAAGAAGGAGGAGGAGGAGCGGGAGGGCAGACACACCATAGAGGACAACGCTGTTGCTATTTTCGAGCCCGCCAAATATCTCGGCGCACGGTGCCGCTCGCTGCTGTCTGCTACGCTGGCCCCTGCTATACGTACGGCTCTTTCTTCGGCCGCGTCCACGTTCCACCAAAGCGCAGCGATTCTGCGCCGATGACGCATGGCCCTGACCAAACAGGGAGAGAGAGAGAGAGAGAGAGAGAGAGAGAGAGAAAGAGAGAGAGAGAGAGAGGGAACGGAAGAGGGAGCGAGAGAACGGCGCGTATGACAGGTACGTTTCGACTTTTTGCCTTTTTGCAAAAGACAGCCGCGATCTCTTGACCTACGACGTATCTGTGCCGCCGTGACCGTGAGCGCTGACACCCGTGTGTCTCTTTGCTCGCTGGACATTGACGCCTTTCGATCATCATCCCTCCGACATCATCATCGACGTTCTTCCTTTCTCTCTTTTTTTTTCTTTTCTCTTTCTCGCTGTTTTTACTCGTTCAGCATTGATGGATGGGACGATGGTCACTGTTCTCATCTACTCGCTGTTTAACAATGAATAATACTCGATCGTTAAGCACACCATTACTGTTTACCGTGTGAAACTATCCGTAATTATCTCCCTATTTCTTGTTTTCGTCTTGTCTGCAGTTGTTTATTGGAAACAATTACGTTTGTTCTGCTGCCGTGCGCTACAATGTTTGATCAAGTGTCTCACACGTCGCTGCAATGGAACACGAGATACGAAGATCTTCAAAGGTCGAGATAAATACGCGTTGAAAATCAAATGTGAATATTTTAGCGGCGTTCATGGTTAATTTGTACCTCGTCCGCGTATTGTTTTCCAAACACGTGTAGAGATTACGCTTTTCGTTCCGTAATAAGCAGGCGTTTCACACTCGATTCCTCGACGCTATTCGCCCAACGCGATACCAAATTCATCGTTCTCCCGGTTCGTTATGCTCGATGTAGGAGAAACATCAAGATTTCCTCACAACATTTCATCGTTCTAACGAGGGAAATCACGTTGCGACACATGCAGCGTGTGTGGTATTATCTTAAAAAAAAAAAAAAACTGATTCCTCCGATTTCTTTTGTGAGAAACGTTAGGAATCCTGTGTGGAATGAATTTCACTGGCCAACAATGGCGACAGAACGGTTGTTCGTTCATTCTTATACTTGATTCTAATCAGCTTTTTCCATCGGTATTTCTGATCATTTACAAATAGAATTTTCTTAAGCTATATTAACTTTGTTTTCTTTTTCTCTTTTTTTTTTTTGATAAAGATTAAAGGAGCTAGAAATTATTAGCATAGGACAGGGGAGGAAGTAAGAGGAGGATAAAACGCGAGATTGCACGGCGCAAAAAGC
>NW_017100458.1:378096-381217 GCF_001263275.1 Habropoda laboriosa | reverse complement strand
AAATGATATTCTTTATGGAGGAAAAAAGGTCGGATTCGCCCGTCGTGATACGACGGAGATTAGTTTATTCCAAAGACTCCGTGGTCCGCTCTCGTCATAATACGCGGCAGGGATATTTATGTAATACGCGACATGCAAATGAATACATTGTTTGCGCGCTTGTCAGAGATAAGGTAGGTACAATGCTACGCGCGGTTTCGTATACAATTTTCTGCGCTGTATTATGTCTTTGAGAGCTCGTCGCGTATTAAACTAAAATGCATAAATATTTTATCAACGAGCAATCCGCGATAGTTTACCATAATTCACAAATTTATATTTACAACGAGCTGAATAGATTCGAGGCTGGAATATGTAGATTCCGAATAACGAAAAGAAATTTTCCAAAAAATGTTTCCATTCTAAAAATCACGTCTTTACAGCGAGCTAAGTAAATTCGAGGCCGAGGATATAACGAGAAGAAATTTTCCAAAAAATAGTTTTCATTTGAAAAATCACGGATTATTAATTGGTACAGCTGCGAGAAGCATGAATCGAAGCTTCAGTCCCGAAAGGAAATTCGGAAAAAGTGCGTAAAGATAAATTAGGAAGGGATCTTCTACCCGCATCCTCTCTATCAACGCCATCTGAAACAAATCAGCCTGGCTATCAGTGATGCATCTCGTGCAACAGGTGAGAAAGAGAGAGAGAGTGTGTGTACACGCGTGAAATTCGCCACCATCCTTTCGCGGCAGTCTTTCCACTTTCGCGCACCGATGCATCTGAGTCACGTTCACACTAAGTTGCAACTTCGACGAGGCTTCAAGGCGGGTTGCTGCGGTGCCCGTTGCCAGCCAGGAGGAGATCGGGTACCGTTAGCCACCTCGACATAGATCCATCGCCGTGAACCTGAAATTCGAAATGGCCCCATGAATATTCATTCATTTTGGCCATCCTCGCGCCGTTCGTCGTTTCACCGAGAAGAGTTACTGTTAATCAGCTATCAATAATCATTCGCGATCGCTCCTTCTTGTGTATACTTTCTTTCCAGTGGAAAAAGTAGAAAAAGGATCCTTCTGCCTTTTGCAATATTATTTTCTCGTACACCGGTGAAAAGGTCGGACGAGGTAACATTAACCTCTTGGTAGAACACAAGCTGTATTGATAAATGAAAATAATTCGAATTATTGGCTTGTTCGACTAGGGAGAGATGTTAGGTAAGACGAAAATTCGAAAAAATTTGAAACTTTACGGAAGTCTAGTTCAAGGGGGATGGTAATTATGAAACCATTTTTTGTTTCGGTAATGAAATAGTATTAGGGATGAAAACGCCCCTTCAAAAGAATTGCAAGTTAGTGTTGTAGCGTTTCGTATTATCGTACGTGGTTTTTGGTGACCTACATTGTGGCGGTAGAGAATTTTTGACAAAACATTTCTTCGAAATTTACCCACACCACTTTCAATGTTTTGAAAAGAATGTTTTCTGAAAATTCTTTATCAGCAAAATGCAGGACATCAAAAACCGTACAATTTTAAATTTAACTTTTTTCCCGTCTCTTACGGTTTCGTAAATATTTACGATAATATGAAAACTTACAATTTACCCCCAGCACTCTTACTTTTTCGATAAAAATAATTCTTTACTTTTTTCTCATATCTTGTACGGTTTTGTAAATATTCACGATAATACGACAGCCCTCAATTTTTCTGACGTGTTTTCACCCCCGAAAACCATTTAATTCCCGAAATAAAAAATGGTTTGCTAATTAACTTCGCTTAATCTACATTTCTGCAAAGTTTCAAATTTTTTTCAATTTTCATTTTACCGAACTTCCCTTGCAAGTTCTATTTGCACGCGCCACGTTTACTGAAACACTCTGTATAACACAAGAAAGGAAAATTCGACTTTCCGCTTTTCAGTTTTTCTTCTCGTGTCCCTCGTCACTGTCTCTCGTCCCATTCTCTAACCTTTCTTTGTTTTCTTTTTCCATGAAAATCTCCTGGAGGATTTCGAGGATCGACCTTTTTTTTTTCTCTCTCCTTCGTCCTGAGCGCAGAGATCGGTCTAATCGATGCGTCAACTATTCCCGTTCGAGGGCAACACTGTGTCGTGTTGCTCGTCTAACTACGGCGGCACGTTTTGCCGGTGGCGCGCGTACCACGCAGAAAAAGCGATTACGAGAGTTACAAAAATCCAAAAAGCGGTTAGCATGCACACACAAACACACACACGCACATACATATAGCGTGTTCCATAAGTTTCGCAGCTGGAGGAGAGTAGCGACGATGATGGGGGGGGGGGGGGGGGGGGCAGCCAGGCCCGATTCCACGCGATCATTGATCGTTAACTTTTTTCCCGGGCTGTCGATGATCAAAGCTGTACGACGCGGTGGCCGCACGTAAATCGACTTTAAATCGCAATAAACCGTGCAAAAACGGCGCGGCGGATTTGCCTTGGCGCGCGTTCACTTTCGACCGCAAAAAAACTTAGGAAAAACCCCCTTTAGGTCTACCCTGCGCATTGTCCCACTTCAACATTCTTGCAAATCTTCCATGTTTCGTGTCGCTACCTTCGGACTTTATCTCTACACATATTTTTTCCTCTTTTTTTTTTTCTCCCTCATCTCGCTTCTTCTTCCTCCTCCCCACTTGGCGAATATTATTATCTCTACGGCGCATCGCGGCGCGATGCATGTCTAATGTGCAGTTGCAACTTTGTACACCGATGATTCGCGTGTGTCACCGTGATGTTGCTGAATTAGCATTCACGGCGGAAACCTTGACAGCAAGGGCGACAACGGATAATTGAAAGGACCCAGCGGATATTAAGCTGTTTTTGTTTCGGCGCGGAGTAATTAAGCGAGAAATCGTTTCGCTTTGTCTGCGAGGACGAGTGGAACATGCTTGTGTACCTTTGAAGGAGCCTGTAGGTTTCTATTTTCTTCCTTGTGCCATTTTCAAGGTATCCGTGAACGCGAACGAAAACAGGAAAAGGAACGAAGAAATCCTTTTTGTCTTGTACCGTGTATTTTTGTTGTTACAGATTAAACTTTCCACGTCTGCAGGTTTATTAAAAATGATGCTCATTAATCGGAGTGTGATTCACTGGTTTGATTTGATCATCGGAAAACGAGGTTATTTG
>NW_017100458.1:374320-378002 GCF_001263275.1 Habropoda laboriosa | reverse complement strand
TGGTTAGAAAAAGTGGTCAGTAGAACTTGATCTTGATTCACTCACTATTTGTCATTTTTTTGAAACACCGAAAAGGATGATTTTGATTAATTTCAAGCTTTACTTACGTTTCACTTTGGTTAACTTTTAGATTCAACCCTTTCACTGCTCTTAGCTCCTGTAGGCGTTTTGAATATTTACTCGCGCTGTGCCCTTAGCGCCTTTTTGCACACCGTCACCTTAATCTAATCCTTTTTTAATTTAAATTTTTAATTTTAAAATTTTTAATTGTAAAACGCCAAAACGAAGGATTTTGCGACCGCGATTAAACTTCTATCGTTCGCAACACGCGTTCCGTACCAAAATCTGCCGCAGCGAAAGGGTTAAAGCGATTTTACAACAAGTGCTATCTGACAGTAAATTTAAAGAACGCAGTTGTGAAATCGCCCGTTTTCCTACGAGAGACACCTGTTTTGAACGGATCTGTACATTTGCAACGAGTCACGACACGGGAAAAGTAGCGTGTGTAATAATAAACGTAAAATGCTACATTAATCACGCCGCACGGGTAATCGTAGATAGTCATAGACCGTCCAGCAGACTTTTTTTTCTTTCTTTCTTCTCTCTCCTCTTTTACAAGCGGAATCATCAATCCGTCGAGGCGGTGGTACGAGGTGTTTTATTCAATTTCAAGACCGCGCGTGTGATCGATGATCGCGAGCGTGCCGCGTAAACATCATCGCGGTGTAGTAAGTGGTAACAGTCATTATTACACTGTCACTGCCGGTCGCCGCGGAGTGATTTGCATAGTCACGCGACCTGGAACACGGGAATTTCGATTATTGAACAGCGCCGATCGCTTTTAACTTTTACTTCAGCGAATCGATCCTTGATTCTTGATATATTCGCCTCGAGTAACGAGGTATCTTGTCCATTTCACTCCTAACGTTCTGGCAAAGGATACCAGTTCACTGTTCAACAAATTATTAGATTCAATTTCAACGTTTGTTATGTTTAACCCTTTCGTTCCCATCGACGCCTGTAGGCGCTTTGAAAATTTGTCCGCACTGCACTGTTCGCGCCTCTTGGGGCGCATTTTCGCTCTTACTTTATCCTTCGTGAACTTTCACCTTAATTTGACAAAATGATCAATTTTTAAGTTGAACACGTTCGCTACCACGGTTCTGTTGAAGCATCGCCCACTATCTTTCGAATTATTCCGACTTACATTCTTAATTTCCAAATTTTGTTTTCAGTTTTACATAATACGATAGATGCCTGCACTTACATACACCTAATATTTATTAAATACTCAAACTGTGCATTTTTCATTACGTACTACATGTAGATAACACCGTTCCATCATGGGAATTGGTGTGTCACTAATACACTACCGGCCAAAAGTTTCGAATCACCGAGCATTGCAATTTGCACAAAAATTTCCAGAAAAAAGTCAGCGGCTTTGAGAATTTTTTATCATTTGAATCAATTGATATGAGATAAATTGATAAAAGTAGAATTGAGAGAAACTTCAAATCTATAAAAAATTAGCAGCAGATTTAATATTGATGAAAAGTGGTAGCTGGTAGCGAACGTGTTAAATTAAAAAAGATTTTTTTTAACATTTTAAAAATTTCAAGACGACAAAAGAAAAGTTTTAAGTTACGTACCAAAATCTTCCGCAGTGAAAGGGTTAAGAAGATTCCTTGGGTCCATCTTAATCTTCTTTGTTTTAAAATAATCATAGTTTTCTTGTCGAATGATTAGCATGAAAAGATCGAGAGGTAAATACTAATGGATTTTTCTGGTGGACATAGTGAATCTTGCCAATCTCGACCCTTCGATCACTCGTTCTGCTTTTCTCCCTTAGTCCTTTTTCTTTTCCGTGAAACACAGCCGTGATTCGTCGTCTTTTTTCGATGCAATAGCACTCTAATTAGATACCTAGGTAACACGTGGCAGGTCCGTGAACGGTGAATATGATACTCCGTCAATTATACCATCGTTTCTTTTCGATATTCTCCTTTTTATTAATCCTTGCTCTTGTTTTCGAAAGCGCTTGTCATTGCTTTCCATTTTTATCGTGTATATATTGATTTTTAATGCTCGAAAGTAAGAAAAGTTGATAAAAAAGAAAGTACGTGTGTGTAAAAGCGTGTGCAATATATACGGAATGGAAATACAGTGGGATTTGTGAATATTATCGGGTCGATTGCGTGGCAATTTTAAGGGTAAATTTATCGTGGAAAAAAATGCCGACGAAAGAGCAAGACTGGAGTTTTTGAACGGTCAACAATAAGACGAAATTGAGGCGGGGAACGAGTAAAGCTGATAATGAGCTCCCATAAAATCGACCCGCTTCTTTTCGGGGCCCCCCTTCCTGGTCCCCGTTTAAGCGGCTTTCACACGATGCTCGCCTCTTCTACCACTCCTTCGATATCAATAACAGCGAAATTATTAGGTGTATGGATGAGTAGCCCACTAATTTTTTTTTTTGGTGAAAATCATTTATTCTTTCAACCTTGTGATCTTAATTGTCATGGTAAAACTAGTCCAATCGTTTCCTTGATCAGATTTGTTCACTGATTTAAAGCAATCCGTGCAAGATATACGAAAGCAAATAAAGAAATACTTGGCTAGGTCAGGTTAAATGATAATTAATTTCAAAACATTTAGTTTGTAAATATGCGTTTTTTTTTTTAAATTGGTTATTTAAAGTCGCATCAACCGCATAGATGGGTTATTAGCGACTTAATGTCATATTTGCATATTTGATGATAATTTTGCAATCAAATATTGTGATAATATATTACTCAATATAAATTTAATTCCTTAAAATATGTTAATAATTTCATAATACAATTTTTATGTTACTAATAATAGAAAGATTGTATATATTTAGCTCTTTTAACCTGTTAACTGAGGAAGACGAGTTAACACGTCATTGGTTCGCAAATACATAGAACACAATAGTTTATTTATCGAGGGATTGTTAAATTTTAATTGTACTATTATGCCTATGTTAAATACAAAACACACCATATTTACATATGCAGCAACCAAAATGAAGCAACTGGTTATAATTTTTACTTATTTTTAATTAAAAACTAGAGAGATTCGGTTTCTGTTTGAGAGGTGAACCCAGTTAACGGGTTAAGTTCGAGATTAATATTAATAGATAAAGTAATTTAATCATCCTTGATACAACAGATATGAAAAATTCTTATTAGTATAATAACTCTAAAAAAATTCGTTCACACTATTCTAAACTACAAATAAATACATTTATTCAAAACTATTGCTATTCGTAATTAAAAGAAAGTAAAATTGTATTAAAAATAAATTGCACATGAATTATGTAAATTCATTTCAGAACAGAAACAGGGTCATAAATAAATATATTTATTCAAAATTATTACTGTAACAAGAAAAATAAATTATACAAAAGTTCACATTAATTATATAAATTAATCATCGAGCAGGCATAAGGTGATAAATTCGTACATTTACTCAAAATCATTAGCACAATAAAAAAAAAAAAACTAAAATTACATTGAAAATAAATAAATCACACACAAATTCACATTAATTATATAGATTTACTTTCGAGCAGAAATACGTCGGCTAAAATTCGAGGAGTTAACTGAAGCGAAACGTAGGCGACAAACAGAGCGGCTCCAGGAACCGATTATCGCGGCGTGGT
>NW_017100458.1:354592-374174 GCF_001263275.1 Habropoda laboriosa | reverse complement strand
ACAGCGCGGACCTCGCGGGGCCCACGATTTTTGGGCCCATGAGTAACACGCAAAACCTGGTGCTCCGTTCGAGACACGCATTCCCACGATTTCGCGTGGCCAAATTTTCGCCTCTCTCTCTCTCTCTCTCTCTTTCTTCCTCGTTGTGGCGGGTTCTTTAAGAGTCCCCGACCGGTCGACGTCATTAGCTAAATAACTGCGCCGGCCTGCATACGTTTGCTTTTATTATAACTCCCCCGGCGGATTTGTGTGCGGTGTGAAATCGCGACTGCACGGGGAAACACACTGAGCAAAAGAACGAGGGAACACAAGAGAGGAGTGAAGCAAAGTGTTTCATAGAATGGGGTTGAGAAAAAGAGAGAAAATTAGTGCACCTTCCTTGGTAAGGAGTCGGACAGCTTTTTATATTTGATATTAACGTTGCAGTGTGTGTGTGTGTGTGTGAATGGTTACAGTGGAGGGGTGTTTCGAGTGTAATTATTAAGATTCAATCGCCACAGGGTTTGATGTAATCGGGGTGATAATGTACGGATTATAAATTGCAACGGAGTTGGTCACCGGTGGCCAAAGGTAGTTCTTCTTCGTTTGGATCTCGCTTTGGGTGGAATGGCGTTGGACGGGTGATATCGTCGTTCGTAAATCTCGAAATTATACATTGTTTTTCTTCAGAGGCGTTTCCACGTATGTTTTATGCACGGTCGAAACCGGTCTGTGTCGTTAGGGAATGGGCAAAAACGCGGTTGCTTCTCCATCAGCTGATAATCTAACGATGCGAGTGACATCGTCTGCTTAATTGTATCGATTAAAACAATTGTGAGTGATGGGAAGATATTATATGTTACCCTTTATGGTGGGAAAAAAGAGAAAGAAACTTGGTCGGCTTGGAGGAAAAGTTAGAAAAATCGACGTACACTCCCGTTCGTAGGTTTTGGGACATTTATCGAACGTGAACAAAATTTAAACGGTCGTTGAAAAATTGATACGATTGAAAAAAAATATTATTCGTAGTATAAGAAGCACCGATATATCGTCACATTGATACTACTGCTGAATACGTCATACTTGATTTGTAACTCCATTCATAAGTTCTAAAAAGAAACAGGCAATAATTAAATTTCCCCTTTTTTCTCGTTGCACTTCATTCCTTGACTTTCGTAAATTGACATTTTCTGGAGAAATCCGTATTTTTCTGGATAAATGTAGACAATTTTAGCGGTATTTGGAAGTATTAAAAGTGGATAAGTTTTAAATCCACTCCATGTTCAATGCTGAAATTCGGCAATGAACTCGGTTGTTCTACTAATGAGTTTAAGGTGCCTAGTTGTAATTTTAAGGGGCTACGAAAGTTTGCGAATTTTTTTGATAGGTACTACTACATAAAGAGCTTCAGTTTGTTCGGAGGATGTAAATGTAACTTTCAGCTGTTTTCTCCAATTTTTTAAAAGTAAAAATGTTACAAAATGGAGGAGTTATTGCGAAACTTGTTCTGCTAGAACATCGATTGCTTGCCACCATCGCTGACAAGGATGGCACGTCTGAAATAAAAAATGCTTCTGGATTTATAAATAAAAGTATGTTATCCACAATGTAGCGCACGATTTTTTCGATATTTCAATTATTTTATTTTTTAGAAACGTTTAAAGTTGATTTTGTTGATAAAAAAACGTTTTTCCTCTTCGAACTGCTACCATTTCTATAATTACAATTTTTTGGTTACATTGCAGATTTTGTAACATTTTTATCTTTTAAAAATTGGAGAAAAAATCTGAAAGTTTCATTTATATTCTCTGAAAAAATTGAAACATTTCATGTAGTTAGTAGATGGAAGAAAATGATATTTAAAATTCAAACTACCTCTACTTTTTTTATTCTGATTCACACCTTAACCACATTCATTCTAATCAAGAATTTTCTTGGCTTTTTCATTTCGGATAAATAGAATGGCTGCAATCATGTCAGCCAGTAGAACACCTTTTTTAACGGGACTGTGCTAAATAACTTATAATTCAGACACTTTTGATTATTTTCACTTCAAAAAAATCGTGAATATTGTTAAAACACGAATAAATATGTGTGTAAAAAATTGATGCTAAAAAGTCCCACGGTTTCTTTGTACGAAAATCCCAAAGAAGACTAAATAAGATACCCCTTTAAAGTGACGATATGATACTAACCTTGGCGAAGAAATTTAAATCACACAATACTATCTGTACGAAAATAATAGTTGTCCCAATACTTACGAACGTGTCTGAAAAAAATTGCAATTAATTATAGTTTTCCATGTATAACGACACGATAGTTGGACAACAAATTTTCTACGATCCACGTGAATTCACAATAATCTAGAGTCTAGGGTCTGTTCTGATGAGAGAGGAGAAGAATTCGACTCCGAACTAGCTCAGCCTCCCATCCAAATGGTAAACGAGATGTAGTCACGGTGATTTCGTGGAAATTCGTGGCAATAATAGACGATGCGTCAACAGTGGCCATCGAAGGTGGCACTCGTTGACTATTTATTCATTACGAGGCTAGGGTTGCCGCGTGCTCGGCCACGTTCCGTCTCAAAGGCGTTATAAATAACTACTCAGGCCCGCGTGCATCCGTGATTACGATCACGGAAGATAGCAGAATGCATGGCGGTCACGTTGCCTTTGGTCCACGCATCGTGAGACTTTTCCTTCACTTAGACGTCGATCTTGTCGCTTTTCTCCACCTTTGCCATTCTTCCACATCTTTTCAAAGACGTATATGAGGCAGGGTGGAGAAGTTAATTGCACTCGCGTTAGAAAAAATAAGTATCGATCATTTGGGACTGTTTTGTTGTTTATTTCGAAGTAGGGTAAATCGAGGAGCGATGGAGCACTCTTTTTAAGGGTAGAATTTCATCTGTAATTAATTGAATGAAAAACAGAGGGTTTTGTGCTTGTGATGTGGTATACAAAATGAGCTTACAGTAATAGTGTTCAGTAACAGAAATTATCACACTTTTTTCAACAATAAGTGTATAAAACATTTGTTGTTTATTTTGAAGTAGGGTAAATCGAGGAGCGATGGAGCACTCTTTTTAAGGGTAGAATTTCATCTGTAATTAATTGAATGAAAAACAGAGGGTTTTGTGCTTGTGATGTGGTATATCAAATGAGCTTACAGTAATAGTGTTCAGTAACACAGAAATTATCATACGTTTTTCAACAATAAGTGTACAAAAAATTATAACGATGGTGTAGTGGATCTGAGACACAGAAGAAACGAAAAAAAAATATTAAAAACTCTTCAAATTCGTATACTATGTAGTAGAACTTGATAAAACACGCAAAGAATTGAAAGGTTGGAAAACTTAATTTGATAAATTTGTGGCGGGAAGTATAAGATACAGAACTGAAGTATGGTTGTGAAATTTAACGGGTGTTTCACAAAGTTATATAGGTGGTCTATTTCATACATCACTTCCCGATTTACACTATAATGCAACAGCTACTTTTCTACATAATCCAGTGTTACTGCTAAATTTCATCGAGACAACTGTTATAGACGAAAAGTCTTTGGCGAACGTAACTAACTTTTTCACTCTGCTACGTAGCTTGATGGAAGAATAGAAAGAGAACGAAGCGGTTAATTAAACATAAAATTGATAAATGAAAAACATAACTAAGGGTGTTAAAAGCTCCATAAGAGAACCCTGCGAGTAGCCTCTGTTGGTCTTCCTGCGGTGTTTGAGTGCTCCTTTGGCCGGATCTTCCGCTTTTAATCTGAGCGTCGCGTAACGATATCGCGATATCTGGCTCTTTATTTGCGGTGCGATAAGTTGGGACGCCGCGCCGTGGCAAAGTTTGCCCACAGGGAATCGACGCGGGTTGGAAAACATTCCTCGTGGATTCTTTCCTCCCGGCGACCTCTTTTATCGTTTAATTATCGGCAAACAATCGTGATCCCTTAAGAATTCGGCGCATCCTCGTTCTGAAAATTCTTTCTACGAATTTATCATCGCTCGCTTTTGAAGTTTTATTTAAAAATTAGAAAAAATTGGACTACAATTTTCGCCCAAATGTGAACAAAAAGATTCTCTTAACAAAAATTGGAAAAAATATTATTTACTGTAGATGGTAAAGATCTACCTAAAATTCTTTCTACAAAATCATCACTCCCTCTTGGAGTTTTATTAAAAAATAGAAAACGGCGATTTCGTGGAAATATTCGATTAAAATTTTCGTCCAAATGTAAACAAAGAGATTCTCTTAACAAAAATTTAAGAAAATCTTATCAGAAGTATTTATTGTGGATGGCAAAGATCTTCCTAAAATTCTTTCTACAAAATCATCACTCTTCCTTCATTTTATACTTAAAAATTAGAAAAAGACAATTTCGTGGAAAAATTCGATTAAAATTTTCGTCCAAATGTAAACAAAAACACGTTCTTATCAAAAATTAAAAAAAAAATTCTCAAAAATATTTACTACAGATGGTAGATCTACCTAAATCAGTTGTATCAATGTGTGAATTAGAACTTACAATAAGAATACAGCAAAATCCAACGAATACAACGAGAGAATAGAATCTGTCTGGAAGCAAAGAAAATGCGTAAAAGAGAAAAGGTGGAGAAGGGAGGCGGGCGGGCGGGTTGGATTCAGCCATTTTTGCGACACGAATAATTATATCTTATCTGGCTCGACCCGTGGCCTCGAGAACGCGATGCGTTCGCCTGCTGCCTTGACTCTCGAAGAAAAATATGGAACTCTGTTGGTTCTTCGAGGATGAAGCTGCAGGATACGAGTCCGTCCACTGGTCTTCCCAATTATCCTATTGCAATCATGTAACCAAATCGCCTAACTAATTGTGCAATTTTAAACGAATCAACTCTTCTACAAGCTTACTTATAATCGTGAATAAATAAAAGTTTCAAGCACCAAGAGATATCACGCTCATTGTCTCTTCCTGTAGAAATTTGCTACGTTAAATCGCTGGAATATCGCTATCTCTCCTTTTCTCCAACGTAAATTCTTCAATAGGATGTAAGAGATTTTTTTCCAAAGTTAAACGATTGAAGAAAAACGTCCATTTGCCTTCCAACGAGTGTGCAACCAGCGGCTAAAAATATTTTCAAGGCAACAAGGACGAGAAAGAAGAGGCCTGGGCTGTGTTGGCCAGTAGTGCCTTTTGATAACAACACGTAATTGTAACATATACAGTGTTGTATCGAACGGGAAATCATCATTTTCTTATCTTAACTGATCAGTCGCGTAAAAAGAAGGAGAGGAACGTTGATGAGGATCGTGTAGCATAATAGAACGTTGATATTAATTTGAACACCTAGCCAGGAGGTTTCGAAAAGGTGGTACCGCGATGTCCGCGAGTGCAGTTACGCTACTACGGGGTACATGATGAGACCGTTTAAGGGTGATTGAAAACGTGCAACTACTCTAAACGACATTGTATCAAACGCAGTGCACCGTAATTCAGCTGGTAGTTGGCTCTCTGCAAATGAAAATTGACGAGGCTGCCGTGTCCTACGTGGCTGGAATGCGAATGCCGACCCATCGAGCTTTCATTCAGCAATCCTGCTTAGTTCGTTTGTTCAATTTCTCTCAGAATGGGAATTTTTACTTTTTTTTAGTCGAATTTTGTTTTCAACGGAATTCTTCATTGTCAGGTCATCGGGTGAAAGTTCCCGCGGTTTTAACCCTTTCGCTACGGCAGATTTGAATGCGTAACGAGGGTGACTGACGGTAAATTTTTAACCACAATTGCAAATGTCTTATTTTCACCGTTTCGGTTTATTAAGTTAAGATGGACGTGCTTGAGTATTAAATTAAGGTGAAAGTGCAGCAAAAGGCTCCAACAGTATAGCGCGAGCAAATTTTCAAAATACAGTAAATTCTCCACAAGTGTCAGTCAGTTTAGATTCTACAAGTGTCAGTATAGATGGTCCTACGCCTATGTCTGCGTCATTGCTGCGCCTATGTTATCTCGCTCGCTGTTAGTCAAGCGTGTAACGCTATACCACTCGGTTTGTTTTACAAGATTTCACGGCTCCACAATTCATAATAGAAAAATATAATTTCTTTAATTTTACTTTTTTTCATCCGGAATTTTTTTTAACATGTTGCTGAGATTTTTCTGATGAAAATGATATCAAACACGATATAATTTGAACAACATTTACTTATTAACGACACGCCAGACAGTGAACGTGTTAATAAGTAAATGTTGTTCAAATTATGTCGTGTTTCGCTTGACAGCAACCTGTAAATCTGGCGTGACAGTGAACGTGTTAATAAGTAAATGTTGTTCAAATTATGTCGTGTTTGATGTCATTTTCATCAGAAAAATCTCATCAAAATGTTAAGAAAAATTTCGGGATAAAAAAACGTAAAATTAAAAAAGTTGATATTTATATCGCTTGGTTGCCTCGACTCCACGTTTCATCATTCTTATCTTTTATTCGCTGTCCTTGTCTACGTTCGACAAACTACAAAGGCGGGCGCGAGGCTCGAAAACGTAGTCCCTGACTCTACAAGTGTCAGGTTTAGCTTCCTTGTGGACTGACACTTGTGGAGAATTTACTGTATAGGCGCCAATAGGAATGACAGGGTTTAAGTCCTTCGTTTTGAAAATACACAACTCCGTTGAAATTGAACATTTTTATTTCATATAATTTTCGTAATGTTCGATACACTTTTGCCAGCGTGTTACAAGTGCAAGCACAAACGCACAAAAATTACGTCAAGTGGGTACTGAAGTTGTACCTTTATCTCCCATATTTCTCTAATTTATCTCTAACTAATTTCCATTTTCCGCTCAGCTGCCAATTTCCTTACGCAAACACGATTTGAGAAACAGGACATCGAAAACGCCTTTCAGCAGTTTCTTTCTCTCGGAGATTCGGATTTTTATTCGAATTTGTAATTTGTAATTTGTCGAATCTGTAATTTTAACGGGATTACGTTTTTCTTCGAAATAATCCTGGAAGAAAATAGGAATAAGAGATTCTAAGATGTCTTAAAGTTTTAATGGATTGGAAAAGGAGGACCAACGAAGGAATATTTTCGTTCGTAAAAACCATTCGTAATCGTATTTATTCGAATGAATAAATTAACGCGCAATAATTCATGCTTTTGTGCGCAAACGTTTAATTTACAGAAGTAGAAAAGAAAAAGCGTAGAAACGTCGGTGTTCTTCATCGTGTTAAGCTGTGAAGGCGTAGAGGACGCTTCGTAAGAACGCGTAGAAACGGAAAAATCGATTCCTCCAAGGCTGCAAGGGTCCTGCGTCGTGCCCTTAAGAGGATCGGAGAGGCTTAAGCGGTTGCTGGATTTAATGTGCCTCGGATGGCCGTTTAATAAATATGATCGCGTTTAAAGCTCTTGCGTCCTTCCACTAACTTTAACGTTCGAATGGAACACAATGATATTCCGGTGTAAATAGGGTTGAATCTTCTTTTCTCTCAGGATTTTACGTTCGCAGGTTGGAAGAACGTGAAGTGAGAAATATTCGCGAAGTCGAGGAGAAATTTTTTAAAAAACTCTTCAAAAATGTAGAAATAATTATCGAATACACGCGACAACAGTGAATATAGTCACTGTATCGGCAAAGTATCGTTTGTCGAACGTCGAAATGCAGAAAGTATCGCAAGTCGAGCCCCATACTCTTGAACGGTAATTGCTACGGTGCAATTGATTCAAATGGCATTGCATGGTGCGCAGCGTTATAGAACAGAGTTACGTGGACTCTTCTTCATAAAGTATGCTGGTAACATTAAAGGGACACGTTAGGCCAACACCAATAATATTAGGTCATCTCGTGAGTAATGTTGCTTCTTATCTCGGTTCGATGTTCTGCACACCAAAAAGAACATTTTTTTTTTTTGTTTATTTCCTCTGGGTTTAATTTACAATCTGTAGAAGTGCATTTGTTAAATTTGTGTAACGTGTTTGAAAATGTGTAGCATGAAAGTAGATACTTTTCCACTGGTCCATACGTTAGATTTGCAAAAGAAAAATAGAAGAAATTAAACAATTGAAATTCCAAGGGAATACATTTATCATATTCCCCTGACTATTCGATTGTCATCTATTTCGTTCACTAGAAAATCTTTTTAACTGGCAGAAACTTCAAAAAATACAGATCACTTGAAGTTACCATTAGATCAAATTTTTACCACAAAAGATAAGAATTTTTCGTGAAAAGAGGATTAAAAAGTTGCTTGAAAAATGGTAAACGTTCCTCGTAAACAACGATCGATATATCATCGATCAACAGCAAGTGTAAATACTATCATTTTTACATCGAAACTGGGCTTCCTGATAATAATCACCTATCGAGCTAATCTAACTGTTCGATAAAACAACAACGTGCGAAATCGAGATTTTATTGAAATTCGTACAAATAAAAGATACGTCTCGTAATTATACAATATTCACTCTGCGAAGCTTTGAGAAATCTCCATCGGCCGTACGAGAGATCATTAAATCATTGAATTCCATTGGATCGAATCTGAGATCCTGAAATCGATCTTCCGAATCGTCCCACTTTCTCCAAATTCTTCGAGGCAGTTTGGAGAACGGAAAATCCAGGGATGGGATCATGATCACGGGCTCTCCGGGCATAAATCATACGGTGAACGCGTCGCGTGACAGATCACCGGCCCACGGTGCAACTATGTCCGCGCTTATGAATGAGAATTAAAGGCCCCACACTGTGAAAGACGTTTGCATCGGGAATAACAAATACCGTCCGTGGTCGTCTTTCTTATCTCTTGTTTCTCGAAACTTGCTCGTAAACGAACTAACGAGAGCTCTTCTTCATTTTAACGACACGTCGTTACTTTTTTTTTTCCCCCCTCTTCTTCTTCTTCTCTTTCTTTCTCTCGCCGTACCACCGCGTTGATTCTCCTCTCGAGGCGTGGTAATTAACGCTGGTGCACGAGTCCAATGTATCCTGATAAAACGCTCGAATTGCTGATAATACTTTGTGGTTTAGCCTGAGTTACTTGGAATGCGGTATAGTCACTTCTCACCGTTTCGTCCGGAATTTTTCCGTCTTCCTTCGACGCGGAGTCGTCGAGAGAGAGGAGAGAGCCTTGAAAATGGCGAACAAGGGGCAAAGGGATGGACTTTCGCGATATTAAAAATAACGACAGAATGCGCGCAACTGTTTGACCCAGTTCGGCCGCGGGGATATCGATTTTAGTGGCCGGTATCGTTAAGATTAATATTAGACCGCGTTCTGAAAATAGGTGAACGCTATGCACGCTGCAATACTGTGTTGCTGCATTCGTTATCGACGCTCAACTCGAGTGTCTTTTTATAAAAATACCCGCCTCTTTTTTCTCTCTTTCTTCTTTCGTGCGGTTTAAATAAACTCGCCGGTTAGGAGCAATATTGTCGAGAGAAACGAACGAAAACAGCGTGGGTATTGAATTTATCGAAAATATATTTTGGCCGAAAGTAATCTCAACGATACGGAAAGCTTTTCGATCGTTTTACGATCAATCTTTTGGTCAGATCGCCCGGCGATCTACGACTATAATTGAGCTCGCTGTGTGTACAGTGATTCGGAAATAGTCGAGAATCAATTGGAAACGTCGAAGCCACCAAACCGCGTCTAGAGTCACCGTGTATATAGAGAACGAAGTCAGTGATACACTTTTCCACTTTCTCCGCGACCGAGATTACACGAAGCCTTGGGTAGAACACCGCGAGATAAAACTCACCTTCGTTCTGCTCTCGTGGCACGGTGCTCAATCGGTGGCGATCGACTGTTTACCCTCGGATCAATTTATTTGCCGAATCCGCCTCTTCCTTCCTTCCGTTCTCACCTGTCGCCAGGTGAACAGAAGAAGAGCGAAAAGAATCTTTAGAAAGACAACCTCTTTCCCCTCCTTAGATCACTGACAATTCGTCCACGTGGCGGTGCGAAATAAAGTCGTCGACCTGACGTTTCCACGCGCGAAACACTGCTTATCCTCGTTTCGTTTCTTTCGTAATATTGTGTCGTTTGAACGAACGCGCGTCCACCTCTCCAGGTCCGATTTTACGATAAACAACTTTCAGTAAAATAATGAAATTTTTCATGGTGCAAAGAAAAAGCTAGTTTCATACAACAATCGTCTCGTGTTAATTATTCTTGCGTTGAATTTAAATCGTGTGAAAGGTTGTGATTTTTTGGAAGCTAATTTTCCACTTCGCTGATCAGCTTCGTCTAATTTCGAGGAGAGTAGAAGTGGTAGCGAGACTGATACCGGGGACGGTCGATGAAGCTGTTCCTTGCAAATTGGGTCGTCCAGAGAGATCCATCGGGAATGGTTCTCCGCTTGGAAGTAGCGATCGATAGTGTTCTGGGTAGATTCGCATGAGAACCTCTGCGTGTTCCCATTTCTCCTTTCAGCGGTCGGTCGCTCGCTCGATCCGCGGTTGTATAACAGCAATGAAAGTACTCCAACAGGCAACGGGCAACGTCACGTCTCTGTCCACGCTAACTACCTTGATAGTCGTCGTTCTAGCTGCCAGCGTGCTCGGTCGCGATCTTAGCGTGCTCCTATCTAAACGACCAGCGTAACGTGCTCGGACATAGTACTTATGGATCTCATGGTTAGTTACGGATCGTCATTTTTACTTGCCTCAGTCGACCTTAGCTGTTTCGCGAAAAATTGCCGAATTTTTTCAACAATTTTCCTCATCAAATATGGAATAAAATATACCGATTTTCGTTTTTTCTTCGTTAAGTTCAGTTTCGAGTGGAATATAAAGTTTGTTTTGGTATGTGTAAAGTACAGTTAGCGTCGAATTTACCGTTCTATCGTAGCTTTTTGAAGAGGTGATTGAAAGGCTGAAGAATTTGAGATTTTTTAAAGAAAGCTTTTGAAAAGTCGAAGTTGGGGTAGAATATAAAATTTGTTCAGTGTAAAGTATAGTTAGGATTTGAATGTTTTGTTTCGTTCGAATTGTCAGATTTCCGATGACTCTAAGATGAGAAGCAGCTTCAGAAACAATCGGGAATAGTCGTATCAGTTTCGCTTTCGCGTTTTCCCAGTGTTTTTCTGCGGTCGACTTGTTCTGCGGCTTGGGACCCGTGATCCAGCAGAGGCCGTGCATCCTTCTCGTCCTCGTCCTTCTCCAAGTCGGTGCAATTCACTGTGTGCATCTTGAAACCTTCTTGTGCTCCATTCCCACGCTGCGTCGTTCCTGAAAAAGATCTGACAGAGAATCTCAGAATTTTCCCGGTACATTCTCTGCCAAAAACAAAAAAAAAAAAGTGAGACGAAAATATCGCACGAACGTGAATTTAAAAATGTGACAACTCGAGTGGTGCATCATTTCGTCCGAATTTTCACGTATCAGCAGAAAATAGAAATATTCGGAAATATCGCGTAACCTTATTCCTTTGTTTTGCACGAAGTAGATGTTGGCCAAACGGGCGATAACGGAACGAAGAAAAAAGGGAAAACGAAGGTTCCATGACTAACTGCATGTCGCGACGCCGTTCCATCGCGACGATCGATGTTGCAGAATCGCTTTATCTTATCAGAGCAATCGGTTCGGAGGTGTAAAAACGGCGATGTTTGAAGTGTCTCGTTATCAGAACGATTATTTCGCCCGGGGAAGGGGTGCCGCGGTGGAAGTGCATTGTACGATAGGGCAGAGCCGCTCACGAATCGATGCTCGCCGCGATTTGGGTCAATATTTTTTAGCACAGCGTTCAATTGCCTTCTCTTTGACATCGTTATTAATCGCTCGCTGTTCCACAGACTTCATAAAGCAAGCCTCCAACCTTCGTTGTATTCATTAAACTTATAAAACTTAACCTAGAAAATTGAATGAAAAAAAGAGAGAGAGAGAGAGAGAGAAGAACGAATCGTAATAATTTCAGCGAAACTTACAGTGTAACTGATTTTTCAAGGATTCAACAGACAAGATAGGGAACAGAGTTGTGATCGGGTAATCTTCCTTTAAATTTCTCGACCCATCTGTCGATCACCGACCCAAACTAAACTTGGACGCTTTTATCGAATCCCTGGTTATTTTTATTGCGTCGATGTCGTCGCCGATCGACAAATAATTAGATGTGTTCGTGTCGTAATACCGGGCTGGTCCGTTTCGATTCCTCTAATTTTGGCCTGTGAAAGAGCGAAACACACCCCATAAATATATACTCGTCTAGATCGTGTAATTGCGATTTCTCTGTATTTCAATTTTTACCATTTCTCGGTGTTTACCCACACTTGTAAAGTCTCGCCGACACAGAGAGAGAGAGAGTGTACGATTTTACGGATGTCGAATTGTTGTGAAAAATATTTCCGATCGAAAGGTGTGTCTGGTTGAAATTGAAATAAATTTCGACGGAAAATTGTTTGTTAGTGTTTCAGACGTAATCTTCCGTGGATTATGAACCCGAATGGAAATTTTCTTATTTCTCCAATGGAAGATAAGGCGTGTGTCAGTGATGCAAAGTGGAGCTGGACGTCGATTCTTGTTTTCCTCCTCGCCGATTGATCCCGGCGACCTCGCGGGTCCGATGTTGACCGACTAAGGTCAAGCGCGTATTTTGCACTCGCGATTTTCCATAGAGACCTTTAACATCCCGGCCGTTAAATGACAGGACGAATTGTTTAATGGTTTCGACGAGTCGTCTTCGATTGCCACTTGAAAGTGGCCCAATTTCTACGTACGATGGTCACATGGATAGTGGTGGAAAAAGAATTGCTCCGAACGATGTGAAACTTACGATGATGGTTGATAAGAACGATAAGGGGAGTCTGTCGTGCCAAACTAGCGTAAGGAGATTTAAAGTCCCCCCTTTTTCGACGTATTTATCGTACAATGAAGTGAAATAACACTTTGTGGCGATGATGAGTGAAGAAAATAGTAAATTTAGTATTTGTTTTTGCTAAAGACATTTAAAGACTCTACTTTTTTAACGTATTTATTACACGATTAGATGAGGTAACACTTTGTAGCAAAGTGGAGAAAACAGTGAATTCAGTATTTGTGTGTTCGCAAAGAAAACATGGAAAAACAATTTGAAGACCCTTTTTTCGACGTATTTATCGTACAGTAAAGTAAAATAACACTTTGTGGCAATGATGAGTGAAGAAAATAGTAAATTTAGCGTCTGCTTTTGGTAGGAAAATATTTTTAACGTATTTATTACACGATTAAATAAAGTAACACCTTGGAGAAAACAGTAAATTCAGTATTTGTGTGTTCGCTAAGAAAATATAGAAAAACAATTTAAAGACCTTTTTCTCAAAGTACTTATCATACGACAAAATAAAATGTCAAGCGAAGAAAATAGTGAATTCAGTATTTGTGTTTGCTAGGGAAATATAGAGAAAATTTTACAGATCTTTTCTTAACGTATTTATTATACGATAATATAATATAACAAGTGTAGAAAACAGTGTATTCAGTATTCTTGTTTGCTTGGAAAATATATAAGAAAATTTAGAGACCCTTGTTTCCAACGTATATTTATCATACGATAAAATCAGACTATAAGCGAAGAAAATAGTAAATTCAATATTTGTGTTTGCTAGGAAAATGTGTATAAAAAAATTTAAAGATTCTTGTTTTCAACGTATATTTATCACACGATAAAATAAAATAAAATAACATTATACACCAATGACGAACGAAGATAATAGTTAATTCAATATTTGTGTTTGCTAGGAAAATGTGTATAAAAAAATTTAAAGATCCTTGTTTTAACGTATATTTATCCTACGATAAAATAAAATAAAATAACGTTGTACGCGAATGACGAGCGAAGATAATAGTAAATTCAATATTTGTGTTGGCTAGAAAACTATAAGAAACAAAACAATTTATAAATTGTGCGTTAAGAAGTCTCGTGCTAATTAGACCATGGAGATAGTGGTCAAGGTTCTTTGAATTTTTTTTTATCCTTAACAAGAGTTGGTTTATCAAGAAAAATGCGTAACTATGTTGCGAAGTGACGATAACGTGGTCGGTTTACAGTTTGCTTGAACTGCGGACAGTAAAAGGTGATGCGTATGGTGTGCGCATATCGGTACACATTGCGATTAAGGCCATGGTCGAAAGAGCCTGACGGCACGCTTATAAACGCGGACAAGTTAAATACTTTTGATCTAGCCACTTATCGGAATGACGTGGAAAACCCTTCGACCATTCGCGAGAAATCGTCGAAACAATCGTTTAAAACAATACTTAAGCGTCTGTCCGTATCGCAACGAGACACTTCCATGCAACAGCTTTGAAAAAAAAAATGAGAAAATTGAGATATTCGAGGAAATTTTTTTTAAAATAGATCAAAGAAATATCGACCACCTCTGCGAGTTATTTATCGTCTACTTCTTACTTTTTATTTTTTCTTGCCGAAACTCGAAGGATCGACACGAACGTCGCGAGAGAAAAAGCTGTCTTTTCTTTCTTTCTGGCGATTTGAATGTTTCATGCTCGTCGATATCGGCGTGGTTATTTAAAGATCGGCGGAAAATTCCAGCTCCGCGCGACTTTTCCGAGAAAAACCTTTCGTCATCCGCGTTTCCGTGATATTTTTATGATCAGAAAGTTCCTTTTTTCTTCATCTTCCGAACGGTAGGTCGTTTATTTACGTACAACGTTGCACATTCGTCACGTCCATCAAAAGCTCGGCGTAGAAGGCGATAAGAGTTGGAAATAAACACGCGACGAGAAATTGGCCTACTTTTAGGGCCATAAAAAAAATGACAGAAAAAACGTCGAAACGTTTCGAGCTGCCATCGACGGAGAATGTATCCTTTATTACGCGTCGCCTCTAGAAAGTCGACTGTTTAAAAATCGTACAGTTAAGGAGCGCAGACACGAGGACCCGAAATTCCAGCAAAAAAAAGCCCACACAGAAATTTCACCGTTGCAAAACACGCGTGTCGCGAAAGAGTTGCCGCGTGATTTCATCCCACGCGGTTAAAAAAAGTTTCACGGAGAAGAGGAGCCGCGTGAAAGTTCAACGAACAAAGTTGTCTCTCGCTGAAAAGAGAACCTTCACGCTGAAAATACACTCTGTGTCCACCCTTTAGGTTGGAAACTATATCGGTGTATAGCTTGTTTGAATTTTCCAACTCGAAGTACATCGCGTTACTTTCAATTTCAATCGTATTTCTCTAATCCCAACTTGACAAAAAAAGAAAGAAAAGAAAGACACAGAAAGTTTAACTGGAAAATCCTAAGGCAGCGTGCTCTCTGTTACGTTAAAACAGAGTTACAGTCGATATTCTCAAAAATTTCTCGAACGTGTGTTTCGAGGAAAAAACGGAAAGTTTCCCTTTCGATCGAACAGAATCTCGCTGGAAAATCTGGAAAACGACGTCAGGGGTGTCTCTCATAAATTAGCGTCGAGAAACGTGTGTGTGTGTGTGCACCGTGGACAAAACTCGAGGTCTTTCGTTTCGAATCCAAGGATCGAGGGTTCCTCGAAAAATCGTGAGACCGCCAGCGGACTCGTCGCCCTCCGAGAGGAGAGAGACACGGGTTTACGTATGCGGAATACGTCCCGGCGTCGCCGTCGGCGGGCGAGTTGCCATACGAAGGTCTCCTCGACGTCGTTTTCGGCAGCAGAAAGGGGGACCCTCATGAGGCTGTCGTGGAGGGAGAGTAGAACGCCTAAAATCGCGTGGCTCTCGCACAATGTGCTCTCATGCTGCGTCGTCGAAGAAAGAGAAACCGACGTAGGCTCTATCCCCCCCTCTTTGTCTAACGATTTCATTTTCCACCTTCCTCGTTTTTGCTCCATTTTTTTTCCATCTCACTTTCATGGTTCTTTTCTTTCGTACATACGGTCGTCCTCGTCGCTCTCCGTCTCTTCCTCTCTTTCCGATTTCTCCTTTTCCACCTACTTTTTCTCTCCTTCCTCCACATGTCCCTCTTTTTTGCCTCGCTTTTTTTCCTCCTTATCTTCGACTCGGTTCGTCCGTCCTTCTTTCACGTATACACTGCTCGTTGCTCGCTCGTTTCCCCTCCACTTGTTTCTGTTCCTCTCTCACTCGTTTGTTCTCTCCCTCCTCTCTCTTTCTCCCTTTCTCCCTTTGGCTACACACGCACGCACGCACGCGTGTCCCTGGCACGTGTGTCGCATCTCCACGCCGCGCGCGTTCCCCCCTTTCATTTCTCCGTCTCCGTCGCCCGGTTTTTTGTGGCTGTTCCTTCGCCTCGTTTTTCTTCGTCCTCTCTTTCCTTCCTCCTTCCCGCCGCTTTTTCCTTCCTTCGACCGATTTACCCACCTCTCGGGCCCCTCTCCTGCCTTTTCCCAGCCGATCGCCACGCATGCGTTTAGATATCAGCTGAGTGTGTCTGCCTGCTGCTTCTCTCTCGATGAAATTCTCTCTTTCGAGATGTCGTGTAAAAAGTATTTTTCGCATCATCGTCATTTCTGGACGAAGGGAAAAAAAAGGTTAAAGGAAAATGTTCCTTTTTATTTTGAATATACTTTTCCTAATTTGCGTTTACCGTACGAGACGGAGAATCGAGATAGAGACTGTAATTAGCAAGGATCGAGTAATACGAAGACGAGGGAACAAGGGAACGATTGGGACACCCTGAAGAGGGGAATCATACTCTTATCGTTCAGCGACAAATTTCTATCCTCCCCTCGCGACTTCCTCTGCCGGGCCAGAGCCTGTCGGGGCAATAAACACACGATTTCTCTTTTCCTCCGATGCTGCTTGGCTCTCCCGTCCCTGTTTCCCCGTGTGTTGTGTCACTCTTCGTCGTCCGGTTGGAGCGTGTTGGCCGGAGCGTTGCTCGCCACGAAGGGGCCAAATAACTCCGAGGGGTAAACGACTTCCACGCGTGACGGAGCCTCGATGAAGCGCCGTGCGTGCCGGTAGAGGAGACAGGTTCGGGCATCCGGCAAACTCAGCCGATTCGATCAAGGAACCGGCGTTCCAGCCTTGCTTGAGGAGCAACGTGTGTCTCCTTGCCACTGATATTGACCCTTACAACTGAACTGTTCGCCCTGAAATTGCTTTTAAATCTTCCCAATCGCGTTCCACGTGGATCCGCTTTTTTTTTTTCAACCATATTACCGTAATCTGAAATTCTCAAGTTACGAGTGTAAATGCTTAATTTTAGTTTCGTCTGCACCGAACCTTTTTCCAACTATCTGCAACGATACTTGTTTCGCTAGTGTGCAGGATATATGGAAACGAAACGAGGAAAAATTGGAACGTCGATTGATGACGCTTTCGAGGTGTGACACTGTAGACGTAGTGCTTGAATTTTGTGTTATCGTCGGACAAAAAGCGGAGCCGGGTCACTTTTGACCCAGCATAAGTTTCGTTTGTCTGTACATCAGAGAATCAATTTTCTTCGTCAGATTTTTATCTGAATACGTTAAACTGTATGATTCAGTACTTTGAGAAAAACGGTGTTATTAATTAGTGGTTGAATGATCTTTAGCAGCGGCTATCACACGACAATAAGGAAAGTGTAGCAACACGTTTAAAAAAGAGAGATGATCTTGAAATCTCTTCTACGCCTCCACTCACGTGAAAAGTATTTACATCACATGATGTCCCCCTCTATATCGTGCAAGTTTTGTATACAGGGTGGGCCACGTGAAACAGACCTCCCACTTATCTTCTTTAGCTATGATGGTACGAGAAAATTTTTTGTACAAATGCCATTTTTTTCTTTCTTCAAGGTCACCTGTTTCTTTACACGAATGTATACAATTTTTTCTACTGTCAATTGTGGTAGACATGGATGTGTGTGTAAATATGCATAATAATGTGAGCTTGAAATGATCTTGGTAAAACTTCCTTTCATTTTTTGTCAAATTTCTTTCGACAAACAAATTTTTCTTCCATCTTGTCCACCCCTTGAAACTACTTACACTACCTGTAAAAATTTTCTTATTTTATTATTTAGTATTTAACATTTTTCCATGTTAATATAAATAACCGAAATATTCCAAGTGGACAAAATTTCTGCCCCACCCTGTGAATTTTCTATCCGGGTCACAGATGACCCAGCTTAATCGTTCTCCAAAGATTAACTCTTCGCGGTCGTATTTTCCGTAGGCATGGGTAGTCTTATTGGTCGGAATTATTTTTTGGTAACGCGCGCTCAGTCAATTATTGCCTAAAAGAACGTACAAATTTTATTCAAATGAGTTTGTTTAAGCTGTGTGCGTATTATTTTTTCCCCCAGTTTCTGCAGGCAAAGGGCGCACAGAGAGTTTGGAAGGTATAAACGCCTTGCGGGGAATATCCCAAGATTCGACTGCAAAGAGTTAACTTTCGTTACATCTAAAAGTACATACTGCGATATTGTCATGAAAATTTCCTTGAAATTCAACGTCGGTAGCCTAGAATGCTCGCGGATAAACGTTCTCGAAACTAGAAAAAAGAACGAAAAGGCGAACGATTTCTGGGTCGTTTCCAGCGGGGGGACGGGGGACTCGATCGGGACTTTTCCAATTTATTCGCGATCACGGAAGCAGAGCCCGGCCTCCGTGACACTTTTCACCCGGTTAATTCGTTCAATTTGTCCGCATCGACCGCGTAGGCGGCCCACGGTTTTGCACGATACCAAGAGGGCCGACGACGAAATACGAGATACCGACCGTTCCATGGATTCCAGTGTCTCATAAACGTCTGTTAGTTTCCGAACGAGGCTTTCAATCCGACCGCTGTTCCACTTTCTGCTTTTACCGTGCTTTCCGACGCTCACAATCAGCTTTCTTCGCTCGTGCTTCTGCGACGCTGGCATTCACGATATTTGCTTTGAACTTCTCGGTATGCTCCGGTTATCGATGAAATCACCGCTTCCATTCCCATTCCACACATATACATTTTGAATTTCAAATCGAAATTTTATTTTCCACAGTTTCGATGATTTACCGTCACCCGATAGCGTAGAAAATTTCTCAAAATTACGGTATCTCGAGTTTTTTCATTTCACAAACAAATCCAACATTTTTCTTAATATGTTAATATGGTAATATACAGAGGATATTAGTTTGTGTATGTGAGTAGAATTTTCAGAACGGAATGAAGTAGCCAACGCTTGAGATACCAGGGGGAAGGGTGCATCGTATCAAATGCACGAATCCTACGAATCCGCAATCATATTCTCCTCGTGGAGAACAACGAAAAAACTCCGCAACGGTGTATCCTCCTCCTCGTTGAAACAACGGGAGACGCGGCATGTCAATGGATGCTGTGCTCGAATGAAACTCGAAGTGGAGAGATTCCCGTGTGCGTGGGTGGTGTGCCGTTTATTCCAGGAGACGGAAGTGGGTCACAGCAGCCACCATCGTTGCCGCGCGCGAATGAATAGGGGGTGGAAATGCATCCGTGTGCACTGCAGCCAGGTAGAAAACGCGCATATTTCTCCTACTTCTTTGCCGTGCATTATTTCTGAGCTTCTTTCAATGCAGCTTACTTTTTTATACGCTCAGATTCGACGCCATTTTTTATGTACCGTTTGCTCATTGGAAATTCCTCGAAAATTTCCTATTTTTTTTTACGAGTTTCCCCGTGCGCACGATTTTTCACATTTTTTTTTTACTGCTCGTTTAGTCGATGTTTTACTTTTTTGCAAGTGATCACATACACTGATTTTGC
>NW_017100458.1:341679-354579 GCF_001263275.1 Habropoda laboriosa | reverse complement strand
CCTTCCTGAAAAAACTAGTCAAGAGGACCCCCTTGGCAATATGGCCTTCCTTAGCCTTGAGGCAGAACTATCCCTAGGAGGGGGAGACGCAGCAGAGGACTGCACATGGTCCACTCAAGCCTTCGCTTTTTGGACTTTCTAACATTTTTTTACTGTTTATTTAGTTGGGGTTGTTATTATTTTTTCTCTCCTTTAGAAACTCTTGGAAATACGAAATTGTCGTTGCAAATATTTTTTGGAATAGTCGTTATTAGTCAGTTGGTGATTGGTGCAGCTAACTGTGAAGCAAAATGCAAAATAGAAATCTGGATCATCCCCGAAAAAATTCGCTTTCAGAATTACAAAGTGGTCAGAAATTTTCTTCCACCACTGGAAAATTGATTAACGATTACTAAGCAACTCACAGCTACAGAAAAAAATCCCAGTTAACTACAATTCGCAATTTTTGAGGGGAATTTCTCTGAGGAGAGCTTTTTCACCCATCTCATTGCGAATCTCGAAGACAGGATTACTTTCGATTACTTCTGCGAAGATCTGTACGAAACCTACTATGTATATCTATTTTTTCTTTTCTTCTATTAAATGTTTTATCGATTGCCAAAGGATTATACATTTTTATTATTCACATCTACAATCTTAATGGCTACTCACTCTCTCGCAGATGAACTTATTGTTTTCTCATAGATTACGACGTTCTTCGGTGTTTTTCTCGGTCTTCTGCCATCTATCCCCTCTTCTTCTTTTTTCACCAATTTTTGCGCCCAAAAATAAAACGAGTTTCGCTTTTTACGCCACATCGATTACGCTAATATTCAACTTACAATCAATACTCGTAGTTAAGGCACCTGAAGCATAACTTACGACATCTCTCAAGACTCTCGACATATGTTAACTCGACGAATCTCGTTTTCATGAGCACGATCACCCCTTTGTCTCCGCGTGGCCTCAGCGTTCACCGACCGCGCGTGGCGCGAGTAATCGTCGAACCTGGCGAGTTTTTGACGTCATTTCGCAAACATTTGCGCAGTTCGGCTGGCCTGTTATTTCGTACATGATCCTCCTTCCACTCGTCAAGTCGCAACACTCGTTCGGGAAGAGCAACTTTCGACTAAAGAGAGAGAGAGAGAGAGAGAGAGAAAGATAGACGGAGAGAAGAAGAGAGAGAAAGAAGAGGTGATTCGCCTTTTTCGGGGCTTGGTGGCGTGCGCGCGCGCGCGACCAAGCGTCTCCTGGTCCTCCTGGCCGCTCCTCCACGGGCCCCTCTAATCGCGAATTCGAGACGGCTCGCACTTTCACTCGGCTCGTTCCACGTTTTTACGTCTTTCTGCTGGTTGTTTTTTCGGAGACCGCGCTCGTGGCCCGACGACACACGTTCGATTTGGGAATGCGCGGGCGCGACGTGGAATATCGAGTGCTTCTGGTGGTTTATGGTACGCTATCCATGGAATACTTCGATCTGGACGTGGAGTAGACGAATTTTCGAGAGAGAGGTAACTGTCTTCTTCGTTCTCGTCTTTCAAAAAAAAAGAAAAAATTAACCTTCCAGCGTTTGCATTTAGACGTCAAATCTTCTCCAACAGTTCTTTCTTCTTTTTCATCTGCTCACTATTCTTATAGAGGGTGTACCAACTTTGTCACCTGGAGTATTTTCGTTGCAATGAAAATTTCATAAAAATGTTTCCTTCAAAAGTTGCACAGTTCTATGGGGGCCGGTGTGTGGTATAGTAATAATAGTTTTATCTATTATTCTATCTGTTTTATATTTTAATCGATAGGAACCAATTTAAACAATTTTTTTTACTAATTATATAGAAAATATCCTTAAGGGTCGCCTATTGCTCATCCAGGTAAACAAATATTCCAAAATATAATACATATTTAAACTGGCAATTGAAAAATTACTTCATTCATACCTGTGAATAAAACTGATGTCGAGTCATACTCGTCAAAGGACTTCAAAGGGTTAACGGAATGCTGTATTTTATTTATCTGTATACGACAACCATTTTGAAGACAAATTCAACGATCTACGACATTAAGTCCTTCAAGGCCAGCGAAAATCGTATAAACAAAGTTTTCTGGTTAACTTGCAATGCCGGTGGGAAGTAACGTTCTGCTTAATCTTCGAGTCTCGAGACCGTTTCGCTTGTTTATCAACGTGTAAATGTCAAGGAGATTTTTAATTACATTTAAAAATTCAAAGGAGACGTTCAAAGTGCTCGCCGTTCACTTAAACACATTTTAAATAGGACCTTTGCCGACTTTGAAGGACTTACAAGAGAGCATCCCGAAGTGATAATCTTTGATATTGATGAAACTTTGGTGTATGATAGTACTAAACAAAATATTTGACACATATTTTTTTAATCAGCAATCGTCTACATCGAAGGTGTGAAAATTCCCTTCACATACGAGGCTGATAAACATACTTTTTCGAAATTATTCATAATTTTTATTTCTCAAATTCGTCGTTGAAAAATACAAAATTCGTCAATCTACACTATTCCTCTGTCTCTAACAGTTTTCGAGATGTTAGGCTAAATACATTTACCTACACTCGAACTTCGAAGGCGATTTTCATCCCTTCATTTTTATTTTTCATATTCGTCGTTGAAAAATACAAAATTCGTCAATTTACACTATTTCTCTATCTCTAACAGTTTTCTAAATGGTGGACTAAATATATTTACTACCTCCAACTTCGAAGGTGATTTTCATCCCCGTATTGCCGACGATTGCCGTTTAAAAATAACGTTTCGAAATGGGGAAATACCTACTTGAATCGAACGAAGTGAAATTTAATGTCGATAACGTGCGTTAAGAAACAGTTGATACCACGTAGTTGAGCCGCGCGTGGAGCACAGCATCCGATCTGGTGTCCGCGTCCTACGCGCAAAAGTTCCGCGAAGGCCGCGGAAAAGTGGGAACGAGCGTGTTCCCAGACGTCATTGATCGTCGCGGGCGAAATCCAGGCGAAGTTCTCTCTCTTGGCCGGTACAAACCTGGGGTCCGCACATGCGTGCCACGTTTCGAGATGTTTGCACGTGCGTCGAGAGTGGCCGCGATGTCACGTTGACCCAGTTGAGACGCACACGGGGCTGCAAGCTCTCCTCACCCACCACGGGTGCAACGATTCCCTGTGCTTGCAGATACACGTGCACTCGGTCAATCTCGACCACTGTGCGCGGCAATCTTCTCCTCTAAAAATACCCAAGCTCTCCTGTTTTCCATTTGTTCACGTCAGCTCGATCGATCCTCGATTCTCCATCGTGCCGCCACCGGTGTGTGAGGATCGCGATAGGATTTAGGGACAAACGGCTCGAATAATTCGAGATTGATGGATGGCGCAAGCTCAATTTTCGGACCGTAAAGGTAGCACAGGACCTGGGCTGAAGAGAGTTGAATTGAATGTCAATCATTGGAGGAAGTTTCATTTCGGGGGGGTTGGGGCAAAGGAAGAACGGCGGGTTGCTCGATTTTAGGGTCACTGGAACTGGGACACGTGGATAAATCGTTGGCTATGTCCTTCGGAAACTTCTTTGTTGAAAGAAGCTTGGAATTTAATCTGGAGAAGGGTTGAGATCTACGTATGGACTAGAAAAATAGGTTACACCTTCGGGGAATTTTTTTTTTTTTCATACCATACATTTTTGTGTATAGAAAGATAGGGTTGTTATTAACGCGCTTGTAAATTTTCTGAAATTATAAATTTCATTTGTCGGCACACAGTGAGATACTTTACAGAATTAGCGATAAACTTGCGTCAAAGTCAGGAGCATCGCGTGGCTGCTTGCAACCGAATCTCGAAAGCGGGTGGATAACCGTTTCGAGGTGAATTTATAGAAGAGCAGGCGGATTATTTGTGGATCCGTTTCTGGGGGAACACGCGAGGCACCCGCGAATTTGTTTAGGTTGACAAGCTAAGCCTCCAGGCTTGCTTCTTCATACCGCAACTCATTGTCTCATCCTCGACTAACCCACATATATCGCTTCGTACCAAATCTTTCCAAGTGTTTTCGACAGACTTAAATACGAGAAATTATATTCTATTTAGTGGAAACGGTGCTTAGAATTAGACGTCCTCTTTAGAAAGAGTCCTCGTTTACGAGGAGAAGCTTGAGTATTTTTTGTTTGTACGATTCTCGAGGACCCGGAACAACGAGAAAGTGGGCATCGGGAGAATTTCGGCAAGCGGATACTTCGTTAATGCAAATTGATTGCTCGCGTTCCCGCCGGCTGCTTTCCCTCTCGATTTCTCTTTTTACTTTTAAACCATAAAGCGACAATGTTTAAATACGTTATTGGTGAAAGGATACATTGGTATGCGGTGTCGTTAAGATACATCGGCCGAATATCGTTCTACCTGTGGCTGTATCTTTTTCTCCTGGTTCCTCGCTTCGTTTCCAGATGATACCAACGAACGTCTCGTGGGTGTTTATTATTTTCAAATATTTATCTTTTTATTTACATGCCGAATTTTTCTGGGACATGAACTTCGATGTTTCTTACTTTTTTAAAGAAATGTAATTTAAGATCGTATCGACATTTTGGTTATTAGCGATTATAGTTGGTGGTTATTCTATATTTCACAATTTCCTTTTCTCTCTTTTTGAATATAATTTAAGATCGTATCGACATTTTGGTTATTAGCGATTATAGTTGGTGGTTATTCTGTATTTCACAATTTCTTTTTCTCTTTTTTTTTTAAATATAATTTAAGGTCGCATCAATGTCTTGGTTATTAGCTTTCTTTTAGGCTCTCTAGATCAGAAGCTTCTCTTAATAATTATCTTTGGCACTCGAAGTCTATTATCAATCGACGTGGCACACAAAATGTGTTAATATCGTTCATCTACGGGATGTTAAATTGATATTGAACGAATATTGCTAGTGCAATTAAAATAAAATAATCCAAGATTAGCTCTGATCATGATTTGGTTATTCTATATCTTACAATAAAGTCTAAAAATTCTTCTGTTTCAAATACTTTTTAAAGGGGTGCACCACCCTGAGGCGTCTAAAAATAGGTAAAGTTTGTGAATTTTTGTCATAGCTAACTACTAAACGAAAAGTTTCATTTTTTTTTTCTAAAGACGTTAATATAACTTTTACTTGTTCTCTCCAATTTTTAAAAATTGAAAATGTTAAAAAATGCTGTTTTAATATGTTAAGATTTTGGAGCTGGTTTTTGGTGTCTTCTGTGCTCTTGCATTCTAATAGAATATGTTTGGTGGTTAAATTTTGTTGGCAAGGTTCACAGTATAATGAGATTGTTTTGTTTAAAATGTAGTTATGTATAGCTTAACTGTGCTCAATTATTAATCTGTCAATTATTATTCGTCCTTCTCTTTTGAATTTAACTGTAACGTGGTTTTTGTGTAGAACATCATTTTTCCATTTTCGTTTCATACAATTACATATTTAAAAAATTCAAAAAGTCATCCTGTACAGCTGGGATTGCAAACGTAGTGCTTCTCTGTCAGAAATTTTAATTTTATCTCGACGAATGTTTAAAGGACACGTTTTTTCGTTCGTCGAAGAAATTTACTTATTTCACGATATTTAAAAAAAAAAAAAAACAAACTTGAGCATAAGTCGCCTATAAAAGAAATCCAATCGATCGCAGTATCTGCCTATTTATTCCTCCTCCTTCTCGTTCGAAGGTTTCTCTTTCGCGTGTGCACAGCTCGCTGCTGCACGTGCATTGATAACAGTTTATGCGTTGAAAATTTTTATGGGGTTCGTTCGAGCGATCATAAAGCCAGAGGCATGATCGTAAACGCAGTCGTGCACCTTAATGATCATCGATAATTCAGCAATTACGGCTCCCGTGTCTCTGTCTTCTCAGCCTAACCGTGCTAATTGAACCGTTCATCCGAAGCTAACGAATGGTTCAAACGCTGAATTTTTCCTTCGATCCCACCAATTTTCCTTCCTTCCTTCTGTCATTTCCAATTCGTCCAGTTCTCACGTCGGAAATCTTTTCTTTAAACACCTCATTTTCCTCCCTCCCCATCCATTTAACCATTCGATTTCACACATTCACTTTCGTCATACGTACAAAATTCGCATTCCTCCGGCGAGTGACTAAAAAAGCAAGGACTCGCTTCTCAAGGTTCCTCTGTGCGCAGAAAAAAACTCGGAACAATTTTGCTGCACGTGAGTCAGCCTCTCAGACATCAAAAAACGCGTACTCGACTATCCTACAATCTCTCCAGGTTCCCGTTGGCCCATTTTCCCCGGGTTCTCAACGATTTCCCCCTCCCGCCACACGGCTGGAATAGAATCCGTTTCGTTCAGCTTCTAGCAGCGGTTGCTTCTCGTGATTTGCCTCGACCACGGAGGCGAGAAGTGGATTCAATTGAGGAATATTGTTCGACTTCGGCGACGGGAGAGCGCCTTTATTGCGGCCCTCTCTGTGTGTCCTCCTTTCGTATCCGCGAGAAAAATCCACCGTCTACCGGAGGAAAATTCATACGAAACCCCTGGCAGCACCCGCCGCCTACTATCTAGGCCAATGCACTAGAAATCTCTCGATACATGCTGTCTTTCGGGTTGCACCGAAAACGGCCGCATTATATCCCACCTGGAGGAGCACCAGAGCTACGGGGTAGGGGTAGAAGTTCGAGAGGGGAGAGGGTGTGAAACGGTGACAAAGAGGCGTAGAGGGTGTGACGGGGAGAGACTGGGAAGAAAAAAAGGGCGTACAGGCGGAGATGAAGGGTCTGGTGAATAGAGAAAAAATGAGACGCAGCGGCGAGGGGGGTGAAAGGGGTGGGAAAAGAGAGAGGGAGAGACAGCGGAAGAAGAAAAAAAGATACAGGTAGAGAGGGCTAAAAAGAGGGAGGAAGAAGAGGAGTGAAAAAAAAGAAGAAGATGAGAGACAGATGGGGCCGTGGTAGCGGAAAAAAGAGCGAAGAGTGGCAACCGCCCACGCTGGTGCACACACAGAGAGGAGCGAGGAGTGTGCTTTGCTCGGTGCTTTTACTCGGCTGAAGCGCGATGTCGGCGAACCGTGTGTCTCAAAGTAGGTCAGGTCTCAATGGCGGTGCCGCAGAACGGACTGTGTCTACGTGCATGCGCACACAGCCGGCCAATGCACATGCAGCCCGCAACGGTGCAACGTGCTGCTGCTCTCTTCTATCTTTGAACTATGCGCGAGAGTGCTGAGGAGCGCGTCGTCGTCCGCCTCGAACCCTTTTTCCCTCCTACCCAACAGGCCTCTGACGTTTGTCTCTTCTGCGCCTGCCTCCCTCCCGACCCACACACACTCTCCATCCTCGCCCTGCTCGACCTGTCCCTACCCTATTTTAGCTGATTTTCACACGATCACCGGATGAAATCCAGAAGCTTGCACTGGGTCACGGGGGTGTTTGAATGTCTTTTAAGGTGAACGAGCAACGGGGGCTGGATGAGGATGACGGTGAGCAAATCCGTGGTGCACCGAGGCTCTGTAGAGTCGACACGAGTAGGGATGACGATGTGCGGGCAATTAGCTAAGCTTCTGAACCCAAGTTCTGATCAATCGAATTGTCTTTCAAGAAGCCTGATGAAAGGAGAAAGACCGACCAGTGACACAGCATCGGTGGTCGAAAATAACAAAAAGAAAAGTCTGAAGATGCTTCCAGTCGAATAGACCGATTTGCTAAACTCCCGGACAGAGTTGAACGTCTGAGAGGAAGCTCGTGCCACATTCCATCGTCGTCGAAATCAATTGGAATTGCCTGCGAGCGGCGAAATGATAGAAGAAGCGTAGGCCGTGGCACGGAAATTGGCCTGGAGCCGAAGAATCGTCAGGCAGGGCTCTCTTTAAACGACTTCCTTCAATGAAACACGAAGAAAGAAGAGGAGGCCACGGTGGCGCGGAGACGAAGAGGGAACGCTAGCTGGAGGGTGTCGATGAGAGAAGCAGCAGAGGAGCGTAGAGCAACGGCTAGACCAGGTCATACCAATTTGTTTCATCAAGCAAAGTGTGTGTAATGTGTATGATGCAAGCGTGGAAGCCGGGAGCGAGCGCGTCGTTCGCGCTCCAGGCTTGCACCTACGTGCTCGATATCTCGATTATCGAGCGTCCGAGTTCACCATGAGAATATGGGACATTTCGCAGCTGCGTACCTGCCGCGCTCTGTAGCTTCGAGACTCTCGGGTCATCCGGGCGATTCTGCATCTCTCCTCCTACTCCTCTCCTCTCTCTCTCTTCTCACCCTCGTCCCTCGACCTATCTTTTTCTGGTAATTATTTCTGCTCCTCGGGGTTTATTTATATGTGTCACCATTATCGAGCATCGATATACGCTCCTCCACGATGGCGTATTAACGATGTCTTTGGAAAAATTTGAACCTCGTTAGCGAGGAATTGTGTAGGTCACAAGTATAATATTAGGACAGAAAGTATCGTATGATTTAAATTACATTTTTTCGCTCAAGTTGGTATCGTACATCTGTAAAAATATACGGGGTGTACACGCTAGTAATTTCGAGCGGGTTTTTCTCGTAAGTGGTAGGTTTATGAGAGAAATAGAAGAGGACAAAGTTTCATTGTTTTTTTTATGTGCAATACGAATTGAATAGATTTTTTTCAATTTTCAGTGGTTTTTACGAAATGACGGTACCACGATTTTTTAATAATTTGATTGTTGTAATTTCTTTGTATTAGATGAAATCGTTGTCGACACAAGTTTTACCACCTGCAACAAAACTCTTTGGTGTGGCATAATTAACGACAAACTATTAGGTTTTTATTTTTATGACGGCAAGTATCTAGTCGTTTGGGCTACAAATTTCCAGACTGAATCATTCAGGATCTTAATAATTTTGTTAATTTTGATTGGCAAGTTTCTAATCGTGTCGTCGTATATACTCGTTGGGCTACAAATTTCAGGACTGAATCATTCAGGATCTTAATAATTTGGTTAATCATTTTCATTTTCTTAATAATTTTGTTGATCTTAATTCAAAGTCTTGATAATTTTGCAACGATTTTTTAGGTTTGCTTCGCGTTCAATAAGTGTCCTAACACTTATCAACAGAAGTATACAAACCTAACTGCTTAGCAATGTTAGGTCATTTCGTGTCCCTTTGAGAGATCGAAATATGAAGTTCAGTATGTGCACGAAAATTGAATTTTCCCTCGACTGTTCCGTTTTCCTGTTCGCCGTGCTACTTGATTGAAGCTTTGAAACACGAAGTAGCCCCGCCTCGTGAAGTTTGAATGCAGTGTCCCATTGGCGTGCCGCGCTTTCAGCTACACACTATTGAGGGACCCGACGAAATTGGCCGAATAGCTCGTAGAAGGACACTTGGAGCTATTTTCCAATTAATAATGTAGGTGGCAGTCGTTTCGATACTAGAATTAGGTGGAAGACGTCGCTAACGTGGCTCAATTGAGAGCTCGAGGCTTCAGATCCGGTTATAACGATCCTCCTAATCTTTCCACGCCAATAAATCCCACCAATCCAACCAATAGAAAGAACTACCTTGCCATTCTCGTATCACAATCATCGTCATATTCCTTTACCAATTAAATCCATCAAATTCTTCTTTTCCCCCTCGAGTGAACGTTCTTACACATTTCTCCGCGCGAACTTGAGCGAACTTTTTCCACCCACGTTCGTAAGCAGCAACACGTCATCCGTATTTTTTCACTGGCAGAAAATGTACGAACGACCGGAGGCCTGGTTTCTAAGGCAATTTGTCTGATTCGAGGCGTGTATTGTACGCTGTGCACACGGTCGCGCGTCACGTGTCGCCGATTCAATGCAGTTTTGCGCCTACGTCACCGGTGCTTACCATTGATTTAGAGAGTAGGTCGCAGATGCGCACCTGCTGCTTGTTCGGAAAGTTCGTCGCATCTGAGCCCCACTTTTTATCCCGATCGTCGTAAACAAGACGTTTCGACGATCCTACGTGTCGCCACCTTATCTCGCGTCTGCTAACCTGACGTCTCTCTTTCTGTTACAGGTAAGTTCCTGTAAGCCGCCAGTTCTCTTACACACCTGTGAGTAACCAATTGGAATTCCTACAGACGACGATGAGTCTTTTGTATCGGAGATCAGGTAAAAGTCTAATCGATTAAAGCTCCGTCGAGATATTCCTAGCCTAGCGATAAGATCGTGCCAGAGGTCCTAGGTTACGAAGCTCGGCCGGCAGGTGATCGAGGAAGAAGTACTTGACACGCTAGACGCGAAAAGCGTAGGAATCGTTGCATAGAGACGTTGATTAACGCGGAAGATTAAGCCCGACAGATCTTAGCAAGTACACCAAAGTACACCGTGCAATCCTTGCCACATCCGAAAAACGGTTCACGATAATCCTCGGAGAGTCGCGGCGAGAGAAGAGGATGTACGTGAAGGATGGTACAGCGAAGGATGATCCTCGTTGCTCGGCGACGCGGTCTATCAATTACTTTTACTTTTAAACCGGCTGAAAGACGCCGTGACACAGATCGACCGGGGTCCGCTTGAACGAAACGCCGCGCCGCGTGTACACAGATCTCTCACACCTACGCGAACGTCAGCCTCGACATCTGGGACAGGCCGCAGCTGCGAACCTGTCGCACTGCAACTGCAACTCCACGACCGAGGTCATCCGGCCAGTTTCGCCTCTCTTTTTCTCTTTCTCTTCATCGAGCCTGCACATAGCTCTCGTGCCGGGCTTTTTCACTTTCTTTCACTCTCCCCCGTTCCACGCGGACGAGCCCGATGATACACTCTGTCATTAGGGAGGCTAATCGACCGATTAGTACAATTAGTATTTTTTCTCCTTCTTCTTTTGTCGCTTCTTCTCGGCGTGTCATCTCGAACGTACGTATCTTTCGTTTTTCGCGCGGGGGTAAGCTAGGTTGCGATGTACAAGAAGGCAGAATTTTGGAGCCTTGGAGGATTTATACTTTTATTTCCGGTGCAGGGAAAGGTAACTGTGAATCCGTCAGAAGGTGTCACCGAGAAGAGCTATATTTTTACTTAGGGAAAGTTAGCTGTGAACCTATCGGAAGGTGTCACTTGGATCACCTATTTTTGTATCTCTACTGTATTCGAAAACGGTCGTTCAAAGTTAAACGTTTCCAGGGCTTGATTAAGGAAACTTTCAGTATCGAGTGTACACCAGTTGCCCGGTAAACGATCGAAGTTTTATTGGCAGAATCGTCGGTGGGATTGAGTTGCAGATCGGGCTGCTGGTTGATCTATCAGCCTGCCTCTTTTCGACCTATCGAGACTCACAGAACGAGCTCGATTACCGACAAATCTCCGTGTAACTTCGACGGGATCATAAAATCACGCGAAGAACAAGGTCTCCTGTGTTTTAATTAGCCGAAACGTGGTATATAGATGGAGGAATTCAGCGATCGCCGCCTCGCATGAGCGCTTCCGAAGCGTCGGCCGTTCCTTGTGCTCTCAAGGCCTCTAATCTAGCGTGAACGCGATTCAATGAAGTCTACCGGGATCTAGAAACACTCTGACACGATCTCGGTTGCGCAACCACGAGAGGCTCTCCTCCAGTACACAAAGGAACGAATGTCTAGGCTATGATTCTCAGGCCCAGCGTCCACTACTTTCCACGGATTCCAGGAATATTTCTGGACGAGCTGGTGTAACGAGCCCGCGGAACGATTCGTTTCGCGTACAGGCTCACGGCGAAGAATTCACGTGGAATGAGATTTCCGCGAATTCATTAAGGGTACCGCCGGTAGGCCTGCAACATAGACGCTGAACGCTTGAAATAAATGCGTGCATAAAACTTCGCGAGCGAGCAACAGCTGCGCGCGTGCATCGGTGTGTTGTGGACAGGCTAGAGATGGGATCAAGCCGCGCTCACGTCGATCTACTCGCGATCTAGGAACTATCGGCGAACGTGACGCAAAAAAATCTTGTATTTTTATCTCTTTCGGTTTCGCTGGAGAAATATTGGAAAGGTGTAACCTTCGAAAAGGTGCGCACACAGAGTGCGCTACCAATCTCTATGTGACACGCGACACGTGTTGATATCGTTCATCTAGGGGATATTAAATTGACATTGAACGATTATTGCCGGTGGAACATGGAAGATTAGCTGTGATCATGATTCAATCCTCGATAAGCGTCGTATGACAGTGGAATTCCTGATAAACTTGCTATTGTTGTTTACCAAAACTGGTCCAATCTGATACACACACCTACTCCTCGTCAGATCGTGATTGCTAAATTATACTCGATTCGCTGCCTCTTTTATTATTCCCTTTCAGACGATTAGGTTATCTAAACATCGAAGGACACAGGTTTAGCGCAAAGGTAACGCGGCAAATGTACATACACTGGGAATAATTCATCATCGATCCGATATCAAGAGGCGTTATCATTGTTCACGATCCAATCACCAGTTTGATCCCATCTCTAGCCGCGGCACACCTGTGCACCGTGTTCACCTGACTCGCATAATCTGCCTGCTCCTATAATGCGTTCACATGTAGCAAGCTCGATCGTGGGAAGGGTATGAAGGGTAAAATAGCAAGAGATTTTCCGTTCTATTGAAAAAAATTCTCTAACTCGATTATGAATCAGGATAAAGGGTAACTACCGAAGAAGCCTGATACCTTTGATATTTCACATTCGACGTTAAAGAAACGGAGGATCGTTTTTATTCGAAAGTTACGTTACGGATGTTTTCGGGATTTTCCGCGGAAATTCTGTCGAGCGGAGATATTAAAAGGAATGAAAAGATCAGCAGACGATCGATTCCCACTTGCCTCCACGTTGACTGAGTGTCTGCAGACTCGCGTGGCCGGCCACGTGTGTCCGACTTGGCGGTTCCCCGATACCCAGAGACACGACAGAGGGACTGGATATTGCACGTGGAGTCTGGTGCCAAGCGATACAAATCGATTCGAGGCTTTCACGCTTTGCCTGGCCGTCTGTGAATTCGATCC
>NW_017100458.1:300528-341659 GCF_001263275.1 Habropoda laboriosa | reverse complement strand
TATAATCACTCGTCGCCCGACTTTGCGCATATCTATCTCTGTAAAATCCTGTTCAACGAGTCTCCGGCTCTGCTCTTTCTGATATTACACCTTTGAAAATCCTGTGATTATGATACGAGGCAAGGTTGCCTTATCCGCGAAGAAATGTTAGGTTTGCTGGATACGTTCTGTGCGCGATAATGTAACCGGGGGAAGAGACATTTGTCGAAACACGGACAGCGTCCTTCTCGTATCTGTACCAACAGATTTTCACATTTCTCCGTGGCTACAAAACAGTTTAGACGGGGGGAAAAGTTGAATAATTTTGAAGCCGTGAAAAGGGCAGTAGCTTCCTTTTTTAACCTCTTAATCTATGATTTCTTTTCTGACTAAGCACCTAAACGTCAGCCATTTATAGTTTTAGTACTGTCTCAGGTTGAAAAAGCTACTCTGTTGCAGATTAATTGCATTTAGTAATCCTCAGTCTTACAAATTGAAACAAAAGTTAGGATTACAACGAATTTGTCTTACTGATATTACTATTTTCTCCTTTTTTAACCTCTTAATCTATGATTTCTTTTCTGACTAAGCACCTAAACGTCAGCCATTTACAGTTTTAGTACTGTCTCAGGTTGAAAAAGCTACTCTGTTGCAGATTAATTGCATTTAGTAATCCTCAGTTTTACAAATTGAAACAAAAGTTAGGCTTACAACGAATTTGTCTTACTGATATTACTATTTTTCTCACATCTTCGCCAGAATCTCTGCCACGAGTCTGACACGTTGTCATAGGTTAAGAGGTTAATGATAAATTCGACAATTTTTGTGAAAGTAAGAACAACGCAAGTACAAGACAGAACTTGTATTCGGAATTTTCTTTGCTCGCAAAACGTGAAATCGGAGTTCCCGTAAGCCTCGATTTACCAATTATTCACGAGAAAATTATTCAACAAGCACGCTACCATACGCGGTTCTAAAACCGACCTACCATAATAATTCTATTCGCGTGGATGCACACGTAAGCTCGCCACTCGTCGATCAATCGCGAGGGTGGATCGCGTGTGGTCAAGTTTTGAGTGTTCGTGTGCCTTTGTGCAAGGGAATTCTGATCTCCTGTGGTACCATATTCACGAACCTTCCCCAACGTCGTAACCGCTCGATTTACATTTTTCTTTAAGGGGAACCTTCCGTATGAAAAAAGAAAAAGATTTAAATAATTTCACGATAAAAATAAAAGGGTACGAAGAAAAGGGAGGAAAATGTTCGATTAAATATTTTTTTCTCTTTTTATCAACGTTGCCATGAATATCTAGCGAATGCGTGCAGACATGATTCGACCTTGGGGATGGAAGCGTGGTTGGCGTGTTATTTGCCAAAAAAGATGCCACCGATAGCGTCGGGTATGATTGTCGGTAATTTGCGGCGAGAGGGGCCACCGCGCCCGTGAATACAATCTATTATTACATCGCGCTGTATCCACCATAATGCGCTGCGGCCCCACGTTACTATCTATGGCCGCGCTATAATACGCTGTGAGCTTCGGTCGTGCCGGTGTGCCATTTGTACCGGATACTGTAACGATTCAGTTTCATTGCGAAATTTCAATTTTGCTACCCTTGAAAACTCTCTTGAGACAACTCTGATCCTCTCAGGAATATCAAATTTCAAGCGGTGAAATTATCAACGTTGTTAAAATAACCATTGCAATGATCAAAGCGATGTTAAGAGAGTTACTGTGGTAGTGTGGTATCGTAAAAACGTCCGCCCTCTTCCTATGTGGTTTTAATACGTTCAGTGTGGCAGGGAAATTCGCGAAACGCTTTGGTTCCGTTTTGCCGAAATCCTTTGTTATCGTTGATATTGAATTTGTCGGTCTTTAATTTTTTTTTTCGTTTGTTAAATATACAGTGCTGTTCGTAAATATTGGGACACCCTTCTGAATATTAGAAATTCCTTCACCAACGTTAAAGACGTCTTAAGCTTATTAGTGGAAGAACCGAGTTTATTACAGAGTTTTAGCATTGAACGTGGAGTAGATTTGAAACTTATCCACTTTTAATATTTGCAACTACTGCTACTTAGAGTTGCCTACATGTACCATACTACTGTTGCAAGGAAAATGGGAATTCCGATACACTTATTCAGAAAATGTGAATTTACGACAATTAAGAAAGGAATTGCAATGAAAAAATGTCAAATTTAATTTTTGCCTCTTTTTTAGAACTTACGAATGAAGCGTGACTTATCTAGTGGTAGTATTAAAGCGACGAATGTATTATTAAAAATATATGTGACATATGAATAATGTTGTTTTCGATCTTAATAATTTTCTCATGACTGTTTAGATTTATTTCACATTCAACAAGTGTCCTAATACTTATAAACAGTAGTGTAGTGTTTTTTAATAAAATATTATACAATAATGCGGTGGGTCACGTCGTCTATTCAATCTTTTTTGCCATCTATGCCAGAATGACCCATCAGTGGGTCACCTTGACAAATAAGAGCATCCCTCGATGACCCAGATGACCCCCGTTCACACTGAATGTGTTAAGGGGCACGTGAAAAGGATTGTAAAAGAGAAAGTGGCAGTCAACAGAAACAGAAGTCCTCGATAATTTTGGGCACACCGATACGTGGATCATTTTGGTGGAAAATCTTAAAATCGTATGCGTGTATGGTGGGTCTTTCAACAAGAAGAGGTCTCCCGCGGTTTTGATTAGCTTTTGCACAATGATAGAGCTTCAAATACTGTAGCTAATGGTACCCGGTTTTGGGGACAGACAGTCGATAGTTTATGAAATAGTTAAAGTCAAAGTTACAGTCTCCCTTTATTATCTTGCAACGGTTGGCTATCTTTACCAGCAGCAAGTGTGGCGGAGTCTGTAATGAGTCAGGCTGCTGATGCGTTACCCTTTTTGTCACAAGTTTGAATTTGTAAGAGTTGTCTGACAGTCGTCTTTGTGTTGCGAGTCGCATACTCTGTCAATCGTCACTTGATAATACACTATTGTAAGTCTAAGGCAGAAGGGTTTCCAAGGTTCTGAAATATAGAAAATCCTAAATTCTGAATTTCGCAACGTTTATTCTTTCCTGTCTCGTACAACACTGATCGTTGACCTAGACGAGCTCACCTTCTCAGACATCGTCAAACTCTCCTTTTGTTTATGTTTACGCAGCGGTTAAGGTGAAACGCGTTAACTCGCAAAAATCTCGTTTCGTCGACGAAACAGAGAGTCGAAGTGTCCAAAAAGCATTTTTAACAGTGAAATTTCCACAGCCAGCGACACAGACCAAACCTAATTACCTACATAGGTCGAATGCAACGTGAACTCAGAGTGAAACGGAATCGATGAACTGTAAGCCAGACCCAATTCATAGTTAATCTAGACTCTAGTATTTAATAACGCAGCAACTTTCTGCAAAAGTGGTACTCAGGTACTCGCGTAGCCTTGGGGGTTTTAAAACGTCGTTAAGCATACCTGACGTGGAATAGCCGCGTGTATATATGTGTACACGTACCAAGTACGTTTGATCGAGTGATTTTCCAAAGGAAAGACGCGACGAGTTTTACTGCAGCAGGGTCGAATCGTCCCTCGCGGGTCCCTTTGCCTTTGCTCTGACGAGTGTTACGGTAGGCGTGGTTTTATAGAGGTACTCTGCAAAGATTGGATTACGTCTCGTTACAGCGATTAAACGGTTAATTGAGTCTGATGTCATTTCAGGAATGATGTTTATTGTGGCTGGTCATTGGGGTTGATTTCAGCCGGCCACTGGATTTTCGTGGGGCTAATTAATACGATTTTCCATTGTAGTTCATTCCGTATAATCGGAATTGTACGATATAGTGGCGATACCTCCTACGCGCCACCGCTAGAGGGACGAACTGGCATTATCCTTTCTCGCTAGTCCTCGTCGAGGCTCTTATTGCTACATACAGGGTGTTCCAGTTTTTTCGGATCAAACTCTGCCAGAATGTTCTATGAGTATAAGTGAGAGAAAAATGTTGTATAAACATAGGTGGTTTGAAGCTTTGTTAAAAAGTTATAACGATAATAGGAAGTACGAAGGAAACGATAACGGGTGTGCGGTTATTACGATACAAAATTGGAATAGATCAGCGATATGTTATATCTAGTCCCTTTATGCGAGCTGTGTTTACGATTTGAAGTCGACAAAGGTGTTGAATGTAACTTCTGCCAGCGCCATCTTTGTCTTGTATCCTGGCAACCGCAAGTTCGTTACCATTTCCTTCGTATTTCGAATTTTTATTATAATTTCTTCACAAAGCTTCCAACGACTTGTGTTTGTATAACCTTTTTTCCTCGCTTATACCCATACAAGATTCTGGCAAAGTTTGATCGAAAAGAACTGGGACACCCTGTATACACAATTTCTAACCTATATACAGAGTCTAACCGTCCTCCCTGTCTATAGGTAGTCTCGCTGATGAATCCACTAGGAGGCTCCGAACGAAATGCATCTTTCTCTTTCCGTCTGTCCTTTTTCTATTTATTTCCTCCTTCCACATCCAACCGCGATATTATTTTTCGCTTAATAGCGCTACTCGAACGGCTTTTGAGAATCGAAGAATCTATACACGAAGTATATAATTCTCGTGAATCGTTCTCACCGCGAGGCTGTTAGTATGTAGAGTAAATTGCTTAACAATCTCCTGCGTAGACTGTATACCGTGATTTGCACGTTATATTGTAAGCGTAAATTAGCCAGTGCACACGATTCATCGACAACCTGCGAGATACGCCATTCATTCCAGGATCGTTGTGCTGAACTCGTTCTGCAAGAAGAAAGAAACAGGGGGGAAGAAGTGGAAGTTGAAGGGAATATGCGAAGTATAGAGGACTTCCTCGATCGCCTCAGCTAATAATAATGATAATAATAATAATAAGAGTAAAACTAGAATTTTATCGAGCGTTCTAAAAAGAGCAGACGAAGAAAAGTCCACTTAAGGCTGCCGCAAGAATCTAACCTATAAAATCAAACGAAATGTCGAAAAATGAACGGTAGAAGCAAAAAAAGTAATTGTACGAATTAGGTTAAAAGTTAATGGTTATGTGTTAGATCGAGAAAAAAAATATGCCGTCCGAAAGTGTACGTATGCAGAAAAGTAAACGAAGTTATTTGCCAGAAGGCATTTACTCGATCGCACAAAAGATGGCGGATTTTTGCGTTTCGCGGTCCCGTTTCGCCGCTACAATGTTAACGAGACCTCGTGCAAACCACCGATATAAAAGGTATCGCGGTAAAAAGCGGACCTTTAAGCCTTTATTACCGGTAATTTCCGTGGAAGTTTATTGCCTGGCCGAATACCGACTGTTATTAATGTAGCGACGTTTATCTATCATTACGAGCAGTATCGGTTCGAACTGGGCTATTAATGGCCACGCCGCGATAGTATAAATTTTCGTGGATCGAAAATATATAACCATTTTCTGCCCTCTCTTATAGTACATGTATTACATATGTATATGTACAGTGTTGATCGATGGATCGATAGAAAAAATTCGTTCCCGAAGCGGCATTTATCATGCGTTTGAATTACGCGAACTACGAGCACCGTCTGGAAGTATAATGAAAAGAGAAGAAGAATTGAAAAAATAAGAAGAGATAGAGAGAGAGAGAGAGAGAGAGAGAGAGAGAGAGAGACGATTGAACTGGTTCAACTTTCGTTGGAGGCTCTCCGGTTTGCTCTAATGACATGATTTTCATGTTCTAGTTTCCATTAAACTCTTGCTTTCTTTTGGGTACGTCGCGAGGTACGAGATATCGACCTGTAGCTCATCTTTCACTCTTGTTTTCGTTCGATTCTGCCACGACTGGCCCCTGGAGGGTCTTCGTTTCATTAAATTTTTGTTGTCCGTGCTGCACGGTGAAACGGTGGAAATTGAACTTTCGGCTTTTGCCCTTCGTTTTTCTCACCGTGTACCTCTATACTACCTTAACCCTTGTTCCGCTTCGATTTTAATTAATGACAGAGGGATGCCACCTTACTACCATCCTCCGCATTCGCCATTTCGATTATGGAACCTCATAATCGAGTCCAATGAATGGTATTCAATTTTCCAATACCTGTGCATATTTGTTGTTCTACTCGGTTATTTTACATTCACTTATTTACCTTGCCTTTATTAATCATTACTCGTGGTATTAAGGGGGTAAACAAAAATCGAGGTTTATTTATTGCATTTTCTCGAATTATGTCAACTTGAAAATCGTTGGTCTTGAATTAGACTAAGTATATTTTCTACGTCCAACTTTGAGGACGATTTTCACCCTTTCACTGTGTGGAAAATTGCCGATATGAAAAATACGCGTCGAATATATTTTTGAGAACTGTACATATGAAAGTTAAATGGCACACCCTGTATATCTAATAAAATCACCATTAAGGGACTATTCCCATTTGGAGGGAGTATTAATTCTTTTTTATTGCATTTTCTCAAAGTATATCATCTTGAAAATGTATTGCTAAAATTCTACGCCTAAAATCGACGAAATGACAAAGTTAAAATAATTTGAAGAAAGTAATGCATCGTTAGAAACGTTGAATTTAGTAAAACTTTAAATGCATTTTTCTCTAAGTCGTGTTTTACGAATAAGCTGCCATGATTTCTCAATAATGAATCAACTAATTTTTCCCAAATTTCGCATACGTATAAAATGGACCTCCCTTTATCGTCCCTACTAAAGTTATGATAATGTCTGCAATAGATTTTTTATTGTCAATAGAATTTACAACTTTCATGAGAAAACGATATTTTTGCTTTTGGTACACCGCGGGAAATACGTGATAACTTAAATAATAACTAAGATAATTACATAAAAATTGCACTGTGTTTTCCTGGAACATGACCAAACGTGTATGAAAATTTTCAAGACCCTTGGTTTATAATTACCTAACAATTTTTTATCCTAAAGATCGCGTAAAAACGACGTTCTCCAAATGGGAAGTACTCCTTCGAATTGCAACAAGAAGTATCGAAGCATTGTGACGTTTTCGCTTAGAAAATTTGTTCTAAGGGGAAAAAAGAGCGATCTCTATTTTTCTTTAGTGTTTATCGCTTTAGAGATCGAGATTCCCCACTTTGCAATTGTTCACTCTAAGGGGAATTACTTTCGCTGCTTTCGATTTTCACGACGGCTGTGATTTAACGGAGACAAGTTGTGCGCGCACGACTTTCATTCTTCGCTTGATTACGGGACTCGGCTTCCACGCGATGTGCGATTATTTCGGCTTGGATTAGAATTAGAGCCCCGGTTCAGGGAGGGGAAACTGTGCTTTCGATTGTTCCAGGTTTGGACGTTTCTCCGCGACGAGAAATTCCAGATAAGCCGGTGATTTAATTGTCTCTGGTTGTTTGTTGCGTGTGCAATTAGCTTTTACGCGAGATTCTACTCTAAGTAATTATAATACAAAGAGTCGATATTTAAAGGGTTAGATTTACAGATTTGAACATTTGTTTCTGTTTTTAATTAAATGTGAAAATTGAATCGAATTGTTTTTGCTGAAAACATTGTTTTAATTTTTATTGAAAAATATGAAAGATTGTAGAAGATGCGTCTGTCGACAGAAGGCTATGTTTGAAACCACTGTACGCCCTAAATACGTGATTGTTTTAATTATGAAAAAATCAGGACTGTATTTAATTTAGAAAATTGAAACTATTACACACGAATTATATACCTACTCGAAAAAGTGCGGAGAATTTTTTTTTACCTCGTTATGGAGGACTGACAACTTAAATTTGGGTAAATTTGGGAATGTAAAAAAAGAAATTAAACATAAAAATTCAACGGAATTTTTTTCTATTGGAAGATAGGTAAAACTGTCAGTAGGAAATTACATTCATTTTAGTCCTGACTTCGTCACTTGTTTGATCAGAAAAAATCAGGACTGTAATTTGAAAAAATGAAATTATCAGATGATATACGATGCTTCCAAGTATATGCTGTCTAAATTTCCAGTAAACCCTTCGATTAGTTCCTGAGATACGACGTTCAGAGTCTCAAAGGATCTGATTTTGAAAATGTCACTCGAACATCTTTTCTTCAAGCGAGCGTAACTTGGTAAATTGTTCAAGACAACGATTTGAAAATTTTTACAGTACACTTCACAAACGTCGAGCTTCTCGAAGATACGAAAAATCGTAAAATCCAGACCCTTGCTAAGCTGTTAAAAAAATCATAGAGATCGAGTGTCCCGAAAGAAGCGATAAAAAGAAATCGTAAAATATTTTACGCGATTGCTCACCAATTGATACAGAAGTAGTATCGTCGATACGGGAATTAGGAACGAGCGCGAGCGTATCTCGGCAGCAAAACACCGAGGCTCGTCTTTTACTAGTTTCCTGTCGAGTTTTTAGCGGCGTTTATTATTTATTGTTCCGCTGAAGTGGCTCGAATTATTCTTCGATGTCTAGCGCGGCCGCGCTCCACGTGCATGTGAGCGTATCACCGTAAACCAGATTCAAGATCAGGTTCAGCAAGTTTGCTTGGAACATCAAAGTAGAATATAAATCTTACTGCTTTCCACTTACTTTCTTGAGGGCATTTGCAAAGATTTGCGACACGCGCTCCTAGTTGTCGATCGAAAGTGAATCGCTCGGGGAAGTGAGAAACTGATCGATCCTTTCTTCTATCAGCGTTATTGTTTATCGACACATCCTTGAGTCTTGATGCAAATTTGCGAATTTCGTTTGCGCGAAAAATAATTCGCTGATTATAGCCCTGTGTGGAAATGCGTTGAACTTTGTGTTCCGTGAATTTTTAAAGAAACCAGATGTCTGGTTAAGGTACGACATTTAACTGGATGGATAAGAAAGAGACTGAACTGGAGAAAAGCGAAATGTCGCGATCGAAGGTTTCGATGTTCCATCGGAAGGGAAGAAAAAGAGGGCGGACAAGCAAGTTGAGCAAGTGGTCCACGGTGTCTACCACGCGCGAACTACGTTTGTTTCGCGTGGTTGCGTTAATGGGAAATGTGTCGACGGTGGTAAAAAGCATTTTTCACGCGAGCGAAAGCATTTTCTCGAAATTATGAAAATTCGTGATTTCTTACTGTTAGGTTGCTGCGTAAGTTCTGTCTGCCACTTCGTTCGTATGATCAGTCTATCGGTGACTGAATTAGGAATTAGGTCTCCAAGAAATTTTTTGTCACCGAAAAATTTACCGGACCTCGTCTCTTCATTTTTTGCATCGTCTGCTCGTGGCGGATAAAAAGTGGGTGTTGTACAATAATGTAACGGGGAAGAGACACCGGCCTAAACTCGAGCAACGTCCTTCGGAAACTAGCGAGAAGAATTTAGCGATGAAAAAGGTAATTTCGCGTGTATGATAATTTATTACGAGCTGCTCGATCCAAATACAACCATCAACTCTGATTTGTATTGTGAATAATTGGAAAGAGTGCAGCAAGAAAAGATCTTCCGCGACCATTTTTCGCGACTACGGAAAACCACACTTGACAATAGCAACGCAAAAGAAATATCAGAACTGCTATGGGAGCTTATTTCCGCGATATTTTCCGAATCTGGTACCAACAGATTTTCACATTTCTCGATCACTGTAAAATAACTTGGACGGAAAAAACTTGAATAAATATAAGTTCATTTTTTAATGATAAATACGAAGATATTTTAGATTCCATATAGATGAGAAACTGTCGTAAATAACGATGAAAAATAACCTAACCTGATAAGAAAAAAAGGAATAGACAGTAGATGTGTTGGTTTTGAATTAACACGAATAAATGTGAAATATAAAAACTGCAGTAATTTCTTTTTTAACGATAAATTCTAAGATTTTTATGAAAGAAGCATAACGCAACTTCCATGTATGTATATATGTAGATGAGAAACTGTTATATACAACGATGGAAAATAAACTCTAGGGGACAAAACTTACGCAGCAACGTGATATATAAAATTTCTTATTATCATATTAATTCGCGATCGATATCTCCCCAAGTGTATTTCAGTTTTTTCGTTCCGCAGAAAAAGTCGCGACGATCGATGATTTTTTCACTGTGAAAACCTTCGATCGTGAACGTTTTCGAGATGGTTAGAGACCGGTCTACGGTCGATCGGATGGCTCTGTACACACGCGTCGAACAGCTCTGGTAAAAAGCTGCTTTAAAAGGGCAATTGACCGTGAAAGGGTGGCAAAAAGCGTGCCACGGATACAGGACACGCGGCATTGTCTCGACAAAGGCCGACACGACGATTCGACGCGGAAGGATCCCGTGTTCTTTTGCCTCGTCGACGTTCCTTCCTTCGATTTCGTTCAGTTTGGCCCTTCTCGTATGCCTCTTCACGATCTGTTTTACGCTCCTCGACGACCAGATCTGCGAACGTGTTACAACGAAGCGCTGTTTTGTACACTTTGAAACATTCTGAATGGGTCGTCGAGCGTTCTATTTAGAGTCACCAGTGGAAGAAAATTGCTTTCTTTGTTTCGTTAGGGCGCCTGCACTCTTCTTACTGACCCTTCTGAATACCTATTATGAGTGTAGTATATACAGAGCGATTTATTGTAATCTGTAATGCTTGTATTCTGGAAATTATGTCGGAGATGAAAAGCTTCGTTGAGGTGATTTTGACTTACCTGGATTCAAATTCGAGTAATTCACATTATATGATATTACAACACTCTGTGTACTTAAAACGCTTAAACCTTCTTCACCTAGTCCTGATATTGCAATCAAGATGTTACCGTTTCTCATTTATTTTGCAACCTTTTCTAAATATTCTTAATTTCTCCATTTCTTCTTATAACATATTTTTAATTTCTCTATTTCTTCTTATATTTTTCATATTCTTAATGTAGGAACCGACGAAAAAATATTGTGGGACCCAACCGGGAATCGAACCCGGGACCTTCGGCTTAGCAAGCCGAGGCTTTGGGCGCTACGCCAACCACTCCCTCTCTATTCTCCCTTCGAGGTTTCCTATTTGGGTATGGAGGCCCCGATACTACATTAATTTCCCTATTTCCTTTTATATTTTTAATATTCTTATTTTCTCTGTCTTTTTATACTATTTCCCACCACCTGAATGCATGCTATTGTAGTACAAAATACCGGTTAGGCATAATAGCAACTCTAACAAAGCTGAGTCTCGCCTTTAGCAGCTGTATCGTATTGAAAGGGAAAAATGATTAAAATTTGGTTTAAAAAGTTCAGTTTTTTATTAGAATAGTCCAAAAAGCGTGTGATTTTCAGATTTCTGCAACTCCAATTTCTACAGGTTCTGCACTCCATGTTCAATCTTTTGCAAATCAAATTCACTCTGTTATTTACATTTTGTTCCAACCTCAAATCACAATTTAACAGAAATTACTCTTTCTCGTAAATTGCAAGAATTCCAGGCAAGTTAAACGTCGATATACCCGAGGCCCGTCTAAAGAAAGAAAAATAGAATTGCTCCGATTTTACTTTACTGCACGAGAGAAAGATGTAACGTTCAGTTTACATAGAATGATTAGTAGGTACTGCAACTTATTTTCAAAGTCTAACTAAAGTACCGTTATTAATTTGCCTTTACGATAACTCGAATAGGAGATTTATTTTTATTCGATTGAGATGTTCAATTATGAATTCCATATGTATCGAATTGGTAATTACTATTAAATAACTATTTCATATAATAAGTATTCCATTTATATTACATACAATAAAATTTGGAATTTCCTAACAATAAATTTACATTTGATTTGATTGTTCTTACAAAAGCTTAAGGCAACAATTTTGTAGAAAATCTTTATTTGCAAAAGGTTGAAAAGGTTAAGTTTGACCTGCAAAAATTTGAATTTGGAGTGCAAAACCTATAGCGCAGTAGCTGTTGTCGGTGGAATATGATTTCGCTGTTTCCTGTCGCGGTCACGTGCTCGGCCTTCCTCGCAGCCGGCAGTTTCTTTTGGGTCGCTCTGTACGACGGCGTGCTGCACGCTGGCATTGAGTCGTAGTCGTAGTAGAATAGAGCAACTAACCAACTAACCACGAGACGTCAGTAGGACAGTGAAAGGCGACCTAGACCAAGTCTCTCCGCCGCAACTACGCTGGAACTTGACGAGGAACGCCGCTGTTTTCGTGCACCTACGGTGTCCAGGTGTTCGTGCACCTCGTCTATAGACCCTCTTACGATCTTTCTGCCCCGGTACCCTATGAAATCGGGACGAATTGCGACAATCGTAAGCCTCATGTTTCGAATATCTCTCTCTCTCTCTCTCTCTCTACTCGTAGAAGAATACTGGTTTCACGGGATCTCTCACGATTCGCGAGGAGGATCAACTTGGAGATTTCGATTTCGGTACCGTTGTGAAAATTGTCTAGCTGTGTGCGTTTCCAATCGCGAATAAAACGAGCACCGTGGAACTAGTTAGAGGAGATATTCGAGATTCTGTTATGGCAGTTACCGAGAGTTGTAGATGATAAGTAAACTGGTAATAGGAAAATGATTGTCGGTGAGTTTTATCTGGGAGAAGCACGCACGTGGGCTACCAGAGAGAACTGTTACGAGATATTTGAGTCCCCATTCAAGCCTACGGCGGCATACCACGGCAATTTATTACCGGAAATTTCTTTTCTCGTTGCATCACAGCTGGCCCCAAACGGAGTCCTGCGAAACTTCGGTGGAAATTACAATGTAACAGAGGAATTTCTGATTTCAACCTGCCTTGTAATTAGTTCGTTAAAACTCGTTCGCGATATATTCGGCGGAGAATCGAGTGAAATTTTCGGTCAGTTAACCCTTTCACTGCGGCAGATGGCGCAAAACAAAATCTTCTTTTGGCGGTGTCGTTTGCGAATTTTGATTTAACGAACCTCTGTAACCTGATTTTCCTTCGTTCGTGGGAAGAAAAATTGCGGTTAATTACTGTTCGTAGAAAAATATTGTTCGCAAATTTTGATGTAACGATCCTCTGTAACCTGATTTTCCTTCGTTCGTGAGAAGAAAAATTGTGGTTAATTAGTATTTTTCATTTTGATGGAAGAAACGAGGATAAATATGAAAAGTGTCACAATTGTAAAATTGTAATTATTATAAAAGAATTGACTGGTAATGACTAATGGTGCAACAATATAGTGCAATGAGACCATAAAACGTAAATGTCTTCCAAGTCTTCCATAAACTTTCAAGTCACATTGCGTTACAGAGGGTTCACTCAAAATTGAAGTGCACAAAGGATCGACTTAGGTTGAAAATATGCGAAAAGGCGCCAGCAGCAGTGAAAAGGATTAATCCGTTTCCTCCCAGATAATCATCTCTCGTCTCATATTCGTACTAAAAAAATATTTCATCTCGCGATAAATCTTCTCCGGAAAGAGAGTCGAAAAAGCTTGGCCTAAAATTATCCTCATTCCACGCACGATAAACAAACCGTTTCGTATGAAATAACATACCGAAGAAAATCCTCTCTCTTTAAAACAAAAAAATAAAAATAAAAATTCTAACACCGCTATGACTGTTAAATCGTAGCGAAAAGTCACTCTATAAATATTCCGTAAGCCGACTGCGCGTGGCGGGAGAAAGAGAAAAAAAAAAATAGTCCAACGATTTGGAAAACGATTAAAAAACGATTCGAAGAGCACGTGATTCATCGACGGAGCATCCGCGGCGACGGAATCGCGTGGATTTTCACTCGACGTGTCCGAAAAGGATTTACGATCGGGCAAAAAGTCGAGCTGTGCCATGCCGGTGCTGCGAGCGCGTGCAAGTTTCGCCATCGTTGAACGCGAGAGAGTCGAGACACGCTCTTCTCCCGGGGCCCTTTCGATTTCGTTCCGATTGCAGGCCCCGATGTGTGTCGACATTGCCCTCCTTAACCGGCGAAAGTTCCCCCGGCTAATTGAACTTCTTAATCTTCGACCGGTTCACCTCCCCTCCATTCGTTACCGGAGAACGCTCCTCCTTGCGGGGAATTTCGGTTCCACCGACTGGAATTGTGCGTGGTAGCTGTGATTAAATTTTGATTTCTTCGTCGAGTTTTTATCACTTTTATTTCGATTGTCGTTTTTTTTTTCTTTTCTTTTCGAGAAAAATTAATTCGAGGATTGAAGGGTAAAATGTAAAAGTATCGAGACACTTATCGATCGCGAGGCAAATTTGAACGATCGTTACAAAATCATTGAGACCTTGAAAAAAATTGGTACGATTAACGTAATTGTTAATGAAATTATTGGGAGCCTGAAGAAAGATCGGGGTTGACAGAATTAGTGACAAAATGAGGATGATTAAGGGAATTATTGAGACTTGAATAATGATTAAGATTAACAAAGTTATTGGTAAAATGGGAATCAGCAAAATCATTAACGAAATAAAATCCTGAAAAATGATTAAGATTAACAAAATTATCGACGAAATAATTGACACCTGAAGAATGATTAAGATTAACAAAATTATCGACGAAATAATTGACACCTGAAGAATGATTAAGATTAACAAAATTATCGACGAAATAATTGACACCTGAAGAATGATTAAGATTAACAAAATTATCGACGAAATAATTGACACCTGAAGAATGATTAAGATTAACAAAATTATCGACGAAATAATTGACACCTGAAGAATGATTAAGATTAACAAAATTATCGACGAAATAATTGACACCTGAAGAATGATTAAGATTAACAAAATTATCGACGAAATAATTGACACCTGAAGAATGATTAAGATTAACAAAATTATCGACGAAATAATTGACACCTGAAGAATGATTAAGATTAACAAAATTATCGACGAAATAATTGACACCTGAAAAGTGATTAAGATTAACAAAGTTATTGGTAAAATGGAAATTATAAAAATCATTAACGAAATAAAATCCTGAAAAATGATTAAGATTAACGAAATTATTTGACAAAATTACTGACAGAATGAGAATAATCGACAAAATTATTAAGACCCTGAAAGACCTTCAGTCTGGAATGTCTGTAGTCCAAATGCCCCATTTTGTCTAAATGGTGTGACAAAACCTATAATACTTATTTAAATCAATGTAACATCACTTGATTTTTATTTTCAAATGCTCTGCATATAAGTTATACGGTAAGTAGTGTAATTCATGTTACACCATACACCACTATAAACATACTACCAATACTTCATCACTCCTTCTCACAAATTCTATCTAATTAGAGTACTATATACGGCATGGTTTAAAGTTCGAGGCAACCAGGCTCACAAAATTAACGACGGAGAATTTCAAAAACAAATTAGAGAGAGGAAGGTCTCGTTCCCGGAACACCCGAAACGAAACCATGAGTTAAAACAAACGTTAATGACACTAATCAACCAGCTCTTTTATTTCCCTCTACCAAAAAAAAAAAAAAAAAAACAGAAGAAAACTCGCTTGATTTATCAACCTCTCTCTAAAAAAAAACCTCGAAACAAGTTTAATTCAAGGTGAAATTTCGTCCGAAGTTCTCCAAACTTCCAAATCCGGTGATCTTCGAATTCGATTGGAGTGACGCGTTGAATGGGAAATGTTCGATGGGGATCACGAAATTCCTCGAGTGGTAAAGCAGCCACCACCACCTCCAGCAACAGCAACAGCAACAGTCGTCGTATAAATTGATTCGCAGAAGGTTGTTCCCTCGACACGTGTGGAATACACGGGGCAGCGCGCGACGTTTAAAACATTAACGGGTCAATGGCGCGGCGAAACGACACAGCACCGTAAACACATTCGTATTCTTGGACAGTGTTTCGGAGGTCGGTTACCGTGCGCGGCCAATTAACGTCGAAATAAAATCCGCTCGTGCGCCGTTCCCCTCGCGTTTTATTATCATGCGCGAGCCCATTCGACAGGAAGTTTCTCGGCCGGATGCCTCTTGAATCATCTTGCCCCCGCTAACGAAATCGTTCCTCGATCCTCTGTTCGACTCTTCTTCTTTCATATTCCTCTGATGCTTCCTTTCTGTTTCTCTCTTTTTTTCTTTTCTTTTTTTTCCGTTTGGGAAACATCGCAGCGGAATCGAGTAAATTGTCCTTCGATATTGTTTGATCACCCTTTCACGAGTGAATTATCCCTTTTTCTTTAACCCTTATCTCAATAACCGGGTACCCTTTTGCATAATTCTCGCTTAAAATATTTGATCTTCCAGGTAAGAGATTTAAATGTCCGGCCAGATCGTTGTCATTTGGCACATTTCCTATCCGTGTCTGCCCCAAGTTTAGAATTCTCTTGTGCAGATGACAATGATCCGTAGTTAACAATCGAAGTACGATCTACTTATGCTGTACGAGGTTATTTATGCCTTTCCTTAAAAAAAAAAGAGGATTATTGCAGATGACAATGATCGAGGTGTTGATGAAACTTCCGTCTGTAGTTTTACTAAAAATGTAATATTTAATAATCGAAGTATGACTTTATGTTGTACGAGGTTATTTATGCGTTTCTTTAAAAGCAACCGATTAGCGACGATTTATTTTTGGACAAAATAATTTTTCGAAAAAGTGATCAGTGGAGCTTGATCTTGATCTACGGTTCCACTTTCGTCCACAGTCTGCTGTTAACCCTTTGCACTCGAGTGGAGACTGAAAAGCGACATTAGTATTTATCACTTGGAAAAAGATTGATTTCACAGGACCACAGCTCTGAAGGAAATGGTTCGGAAGAACCAATCTTTAACGAACTGTTTACAAGGCCTTGTATAATATTAAAAAACAATAAATATAGAAATAAACCTGATTTGCAATTTATCGCTAAAAGATCTTCGAGTGTAAAGGATTAAACTATAAAGTAATTGACGAATTTGGGAATCGGGAATTAACGAAACCTAATAAATTGATATCAGTTTCTATTTCTGCTTAACACTTAACAGACGGGTTGTTTTTTCTCCGTCTTTCTCGGCCGTCCTAGGAAGTCAGAATGGAAAAATGTAAATTTACGTGACCCGTCCGTTAAGTGTTAAGTGGACCGTACACGTGCCCCGTTGATCGCGAAAGGATCAAAATAATGTAGAAACTGGATTATCAATCGTGGTTAATTCACACTATGTAACAAGAAGTATTTTATTTTTAATATATTCAGAAAATTAGGATCGAATAAGAGGTGTAGAATGGAGAAATTGTAGATGGTTACTTGTAGAGCACCCGTTATGTGGCTGGATGCGCGTTCTAGTCCGTAGACTCCTACTCACTGTCAGTGAAAACCGCATCGGTAGGATAGTCGGTGCAATGGAACGCGAGGGAAATGAGGAAAGTCGGGCACCGATGAAAGTGAGAGGACACCGGCTACAGGCTGTTTCAGTCAGCCTGTCTCCTTTTCGTCACTCAAACGGAGAAAGGATTTCTGTCGCGTGTACTTCTCGTATTCTTCTTTGTAATTGAATTACTTTCTACGAAATCGTAACGTGACTTCTACCGTTTTAAAGAGAATTTCTTTTATCGGGTTCACTTGAAATTTCCTGAAAAAACGCGAATCCACTAGAATTGAACATTTTCATTTCAAGTAATTGTCATAATGTTTGATACAAGCACTTTTGCTTACGTATTACAAGAGCGTTAATTTCGTGTACGTAAACATTTGAAAGAAAGAAACTGAAAGAAGCTGAAAGGCGTTTTCAATGCTCTCCTGTTTCCTAAATCGTTTTTGTGTAAGCAAATTGTCAAGTGAAAATTATGCAAAAAGATAGGGCCTTTTCTGTTGAACACAGCTGGTTGTTGTATCTTCAGTTTTTGGTGCACGACCACCAATTCGTTACTGTTGCAGTCGCAGTCTGTTTTAGGAAACTGCAGTGAATTAATCCCGAAGTAGACTTACACCACAAAGTGTGCAAAAATTTCCAGAAGAAAGTTAGCAATTTTAAGAATACTTTATCAAATTTTTCCTCGTTCAAATAAATCGAAATAAGGCAAAGTGCTATCGATCTCCACAACATCACAAAATCTACAAAAAATTAGCAGCAAATTCAATATTGACGTAAATTGACCGGTAGTGTATATCTAAATTACGATTTTTTTCGGGTGTGAACTAGGTTTGGATCGAGAGGATTCATTCGCGTCTCCCTTTTATGTACACGGAATTAATGCTCCTGTAACACGTTGGCGAAAGTGTACCGTACACTATGGAAAGTATTTTAAATAAAAATGTTCAATTTTAGTGGAGTTACGTTTTTTTCAAAATGTACGGCTTGAAACCGCGGAAACTTCGAGGATGGCCTAATATTTCCACCCCGTTCAAGTTCGACACGTGCTAAAAAATTGAAGATTTACGAAATTCTGAAGATTTTTTGCACAACTTTTGAGATAATTGATTTTTTTCGCGATCCTTTGGAAGGTGCAAAGGTCATCGGAATTTCATTTAACGTGGAACAAAGCGAATCGCGATATTCGCAGAAACAACGCGGTAGGTGACTCGTGCGGATAGAGGGAGAAAGAGAGAGAGAGAGAGAGGAACCGCTGTTATAAATAATGCCGTGACGCACATAAGTTAGACATTTTAAAAATACGAAGTGCATCTTGAAAGCGTTTCGAACGGATGATAAATCGCGGCACCGCGAGTTTGACGATTTATTCCTGGACACCTTTCAGCCTGTGGCCTTTTCTTTTTTGTTTTTTTTTTCTCCCCGTGACGCCGAGTGAAATCTGAAATCGTTGCGGAGGACCGCGAAATATCGATGACGCTTATGCAAACATGTGACCGGCCTTTAGAAACTTTCGGCGTGCAGATGAAATCGGTGTAAAATTTGTATTGGAAGATTGAAATCTCGTTCTGCTGGATACTGGGCAATTAGATCGTCGGGTTGCAATAAATCTTTGGGCAAAAAATTCATCATCTTACGGGCAAACAATTAATTTATAATTTCTTCTCTTGGCTAGTCGTTGGAATTGAAATTCAATCTTTTTCCTTATTTGAGCCTTCGAAGATTGTAGTTCAAATAATACGGAGTTAATGTACACTGCCGGCCGAAAGTTTCGAATTACTGTGCATTGCAAGTTATGCAAAAATTTGCAGGAAAAAGTGAGCAATTTTAAGAAATTTTTAATTAATTTTTTCGAATGTAAATTGACGTAAATTGTAAGTTGCCAGGTGTTCCAAACTTTTGCCCGGTAGTGTACCTGTTTACAGTAAAATAGTTTTCATTTTGTGAAGTGTGAGATCGTGGAGTATAAATTATTGGAATTGTCGAAGGTAAAAAAAAAAGAAATGTATTTTTCCTTGATTGCAGGTTGACCGTTCGAATGAAAGTCGTTTGAGAGGTCGAGAGGGCCCTCCTACGAGGAAGAGAGTGATCCAGGCTAGAGAGTGCAAGGAGAGGAAAGGAGAAAAGGATAGAGAAGCAAGTATAAGAGTGTCGATTGATCAAAGTAGAGAGGGGTAAAATGGCGGGCGAGGACACGCAGATCCTGGCGAACGGAAACGTTGAGGCGTTGACGATAATCCCACCTAAAATGGCGAATGGAAACGGGTTGATTTGCGGGAAGCAGCATAACAACAACGGTTCGATACCAAACGGGAAGCTTCACGAGATCTCCGCGACGGAAAACGGGAAATTAATCATGTCTGATGAGAAATCGAGTAGCCTTCACACGGAGTTCGACGATGCCGATGTATCTTGCGGCTGGGGACCCTGTAGACCCCATTGGCTTCAGTATTTCGCCACGAAGCAGGCCTTCCTGGTCACCTTTTGCATCACCTGGGTTCGTATTAACAAAGAATCCTTTCATTTACTAATTGTTACAACAATAAAAATAGTGCAGAATTTTGTGTAAAAGAAAAAATAAAGAAAAACTTTGGAAATTAACCATAATTGAAGTTTATCCATGAAAATTTTGCATTACCTGAGTTAGTATTAATAAGGAATCCTTTGATTTACTAATTATTAGAACGATAAAAACAGTGCAGAATTTTGTGTAAAAAGAATAAGAAAAGAATCTCGTCTGGGTACTAAAAACTTTGGAAATTAACCATAATTGAAGTTTATCCGTGGAAATTTTGCATTACCTGAGTTGCTATTAATAAAAAATCTTTTTATTTCATAATTTTTCGAACAGTAAAAATAAAGCAAAATTTTGTATAAAGAAAAAAATCTTATTTGGGTAATAAAAACTTTAGAAATTAACCACAATTAAAGTTTAAAGTTTAACGATCCTGTGGACAGTAAAAGTAAAGCAAAACTTTGTGTCAAAAGTAAGAAAAGAATCTTACCAGGGCAATGAAAACTGTACAAATGAACCATAATTGAAGTTGATCCATGAAAATTTGCATCACCTGGGTTGCTATTAACGTAGGATCGTTTCATTTAATCCTTCCTAAGAGAAAAAGGCAAAAAATCGTTGGCGTGTAATAAAAACTTTAGAAACGAACGGTATAATCGAAGTTTCTCGATGAAAATGTATTCGGATATTGCAGGTTCTTCAGGGGATGTACTACACGTACTTCGTCTCGGTGATCACGACGATCGAGAAGCTATTCCAGATCCAGTCGAAGACCACCGGTATCATAATGTCGGCGACGGAGATCGGGCAAATCGGTTCCTCTCTCCTGCTTACGTACTACGGGGGCCAAGGTCACCGGCCTAAGTGGATCGCTTGGGGCATGATCCTGTTCGCGGTGAGCTCGTTCACCTGCTCGATGCCCCATTTCATCTTCGGTGAACAGCTGATCCATCAGAACGAGATGTTCTTCAGCGGTGTCGGCTTCGGGGTCGACGGCGACCCAAACAATGAACTGTTTTTCTCCCTTTTCTTGAAGAATTTTTTATAGAATATCTAGAAACAGAAGATACGGTTGCTCAAGAGTATCGTCACATTTACAACACGCCATTTCACGTCTACCTTTGTCTTTTTCTCTTCGTGTTTTTTCAAATTTATCTTACCCGACTGGTCACTTTTATCGAATTTTTATTACGTACGTGAATAAAAAAAAAAATGAAAAAAAGAAGAAGAAGAAACAGTTGCTCCAGATCGTTATGCAAAAGAGCCTCCAAAAAATGATTCGCCCCCTTCGAAACGTTCGAACGTGTGACACACTTATCGCTCTCGCATATATTTTTAAAACTCTCGATATCGTTTCGCGACGATAGGCACGCTCTCGAAATTATGCAATTTCTGTCCGACCCATTTCTCCTTACCTGCCTCGATCGATCGTACCTTTTTTAAATGGGTTATGTCCCGTCGCGTACCTGTCCTCTCCTTTTTCGCCTTTACGAATAAAATTATCGCGATTAATAAACGCTGTTTTATCACTAGCTCAAATACCCAATCGAATAATTATCCTTCAACCCTTTGCACTTGGAAGTCGTGTTTTGCCGTAGGAAATCTTCTCTGAAATTTTTTCAAACTAACCGTAGAAATAAACTATGCTATTTTATTTCAATATTCAATGTATTCTCTATTTCGCTATGGCGACGAAATTTATTGAGTGACAATTATATCAGTCGCCACTCGATTGAAAAGGGCCAATAATTACAATCGTAGATGTAAGAACAATAATATGCGGTGGATCTTTTTCTATTTCGAAGCTGGAATTCATCGACGATTCCGTTGAATACGATGAACTCCTGCGAGGGCAATTCGTTGATAGAGCAGAGGATACAGAGCAAAATAACGACGGTGGTCCTGGCTATATTTTTCGTCTCCTTATTGGGCGTTGGGATGGGTCAGACGGCGGTCTACACCCTTGGTATCCCCTACATCGATGACAATGTGGCCAGCAGAGAAAGCCCTCTCTATTTTGGTAAGAATACAATCGTGTCCCTTATATCCTTTTATTATACCCGAGAACGAAAGGGGAACAAATAATAAAATGTAGCCTGTGTCTTTCTCTCTCTCTCTCTCTCTCTCTCTCTCTCTCTCTCTCTCTATCTTTCTTTCTCTCTGTCCAAAAGTAAAATGTCATTGCTGAGTATTACTTTTTTCCTTTCTTTTTTCTTCTTCTATATCTTCTTATTAACTCGATCGACGGTACAGTTATCACGAGAATTTCAGTATTGTTAATGGACACACACTTGCACGGTTGAATCTTGTTGCAGCGATTACCATTGGAGTGAGGATCCTTGGGCCAGCCCTAGGCTTCATCCTTGGCTCATTGTGCACGATGATTTACGCGGATTTGTCGGTGAATCCGCAAATCACGCCGACGGACCCGAGATGGGTCGGAGCTTGGTGGCTTGGTAAATTGAAATCCCTTATTTCCAACTAAGCTTGTCTTTTCAACCAGTAGAATTTACTCAATTTTCGTATTGTTCAATTTTTCGAACTCATCCTACGTATATACACTGTATACCCGTATTTTTGATCGGTAGTGCGTGTACATACGGGGTATCCCACCTTATAACGAACATCTAAATTGCTTCCGCTGCTGTTCAAGGTAAGAAAACATCGTCGACATTTTTTTCTTCGTATTAACATGCTTATTTCTCCCTTACATCCTTATTTTTACGCTGTTCGAAATCGTTTCGAGGTCGTGGTGTCATAGGTCATTGAACTGGTCTCGATGTTGGTTACAACGTAACAGTGTAAGAAATAGATATTAATCCCTTGAGGGCAATAGACCGATATATTTTTAATAATGAAATAAAAATGTAATTTTGATATAATTTAATTTAAAAAAAAAAGAACCGAAGTGATGACCTAATTATGTGTTAAATAATCAGTACTTCGACATGGTGCGTAGTTCTTCGTCCGCAAAGATATTTTTAAGCAATGCGATAAAATGACTATGTTTTTATATTTGAAGAAAATGTAATTTTGATAAAATTTAATTAAAAAAAAAAAAGAACCGAAGTGATGACCTAATTATGTGCTATACAAATAATCAGTAATAATTAAAGGGTTAATATGCACAGAAATGTTGAAGACGTTGAAATTACTTTGGGTGGACTTTTTTATAATGCGACGTTGTAGCTGACATTGAGACGAGTTGAACAATCTATGAAATTATATCCCTGAAGTGACCTGAAACGGTGAAAAAAATGTCGATGACCTTCGCTAGACGTACATCCTGAAATCATATAAATTCTTCTTAGTAAGTTTTTCTTACTTTCGATAGCAGCGGAAATAATTTAGACGTTCATTATAAGTGAGACATCCTGTATAATCTCACCTCTCTGTTCAATCGTTTACTTATAAATACGTAGGTGAGGCATAAAGCAGCTCTGGCTGAGCCTCGCCTTTACGCATGTGTAATAAAAGCATTATTACTATTATATCATATAGTCCGTACAACATACCTACACTGGCAGTCAAAAATTTGGGACCATTTGTCAGTTTACACCAATATCAAATTTTAGAACAAAAATTTCTATCTTTTCAAAATTTTCATTTTACCACAATCTCGAAATTTCAATTTTCTGTAACAAAAAATTTGGTTTATGTATTTTATGACCGAATATTTCAATTCAATTTTTTCAAAATTTCAATTTCACCAAAATCTTAAAATTTCGATTCTCAGTAACAACAAATTCGTTCCGTATACTTTACAACGTACAGTGGTCGGAAATTTTTGGCCGACAAACTAATTCAAATAAAAAAGTTCCGAAGAGATTAGAGGGAGAGGAGAAATGATAAAGGAGGGTGCAATTGGCTGTTTCAGGTTTGGTGCTAATATCCGCCATGCTGATGCTGGTCAGCATAGGGATGTTCGCGTTCCCGACGCGGCTGCCCGCGAGCAGAACGCCGCCGAAACGGGCGGACTCGAAAAAGCCTAGTCTCCGAGGTAAGCCCTGATTTATCGTGGCGACGCGAATTGTTCGTCAGGGAGAGGCCGGTGTTTAAGCCTCGGCCATCGGATCAGAGCGGTTTAATTTGATTTTATGGCTTCCCGTAAGCTCCGCGCTTTGCTCCCCGTCCCCTAAAATTGCCCCACGAAGATTCGACCAGAAAGATAAAAGTATCAAACCGTCTATTAATCGTAGGGTACCTATGGGTATGTATGTATCCGGTCATCTCAAACGGCGCAAATTTTTAGGAGTTTATCACAGAGGTCTGGACTTTATGAGTTTCGTATGTGTAAAAAGTTTGGAGTTTGTAAAATGTATTACAAAAATTTGCAGGTCGATATCTTGAAAATCGACGAAGTTATGCTGGTTTGAAGAAAAGAAGTCCCAGTGACTTTTTCAAAATGGGATCCTTCGAGACTCTGAACGTCGTGTCTCAGGACAATTTGAACAGGACACACTTGGAAGCATCGTATATAATCCACTAATTTAATTTTTTTAAATTACACTCCTGAATTTCTTTTATTAAATGTGACAAAATCAGGACGTATAATGTCCTTTAAAATGAATATAGTCACCTACCGATAGTCATATTTCTCACAATTTTTAATATTTTTCAACAAAAATTAAGCCACATATAGTTCACAAACGTATCTTCCAGTAGAAAAAATTCGATTCAATTCTCGCGTTCAGTTTTCGAAAAAAAAAATTCCTAAGTTATAGCTTATTTTCAGGTGTCTAGCTAGACGTCAGTCCTCTATAAAAAAGTGAAAAAATAAAATTCTCTGCACTTTTTCGAGGCAATTTAATGACATTGTGTATTCGCCGGACGTCTATCGGGAACGAGAAGAAGGTCCAATAAGATGATCCTCGAAGCGTGAACCTCTCAGTCAAGGTCAGTGGCGAATTTAGGTTCGCAGAGTCGGCGTGTCTGCTCGTTCGATCGTGAGCACGCAGGCTGACGCTTTCTGAAACACGGGCGAGCCCTTTTCTGGGAACCCTTTGCTCTTGGGACAGCGGGGCGACCCTTGGCGCGTTTATTCTTGGTCCGCTTCGTTGAAACTTTCGATCGAAGGTCGTGCAACATCTGCGTTCTCCTTCTTCACAGCCGAAGATTTGATAGAAAGGGGGTCTGGAAAGATTTCAAATCTCTCGAACTCATTTGTTTTATTGCTCCGTGACTTTTCAACGTGAATTCCAACGGTGTGACGTTCGATTTTTCCCACCTGTTCGTTTTTTTTTTCTTCTTCTTTTCTTCTTTTTTACCCTTGACCGACAATGTTCCGGAATGCTGTTCCTGAAAGGGGCAGACCGTTCAAAATGCGGCACGAGTAGCATCGATAATGAAACTTGTACGTTCCAGTGCAGCACGTGCATGTCTCTGGCGCGTTGTATAGTAGTACGATGTTACTTAAAAATAACTCTCTGTAAGCCGACTTTGCACATATCGGCGTCCTCCTCCGTACTTGGTCTCCAAGTTAACGAGGTTACCTTAACGCGAGACGCAACTTCGGTTTCACTGTTGAGAGAGAAAAAAAAAGGAAAACAATACTCAAAATCGATGTGTACACCTACGAATCACCTTCCTTATTCTCAAGAAATTTCACGAAATCCTTAAAGCGCCGGCTATTCTGTTGGAAAGTTTACCTAAAGCACCGTGATATTTACGAGTTTCGTAGAAACACGCACTTTTACAAAATAAAATAAAATAACTCTTGCAAAACAGAAAATTTCTATTGAAAAGTTTTACGCAGTGCTTATTACAGGCACAGCGACGATTTTTAACCCTTTCGTTACGGCAGATTTCAATCGAGGTTGCAAAATCTTTCGTTCTGATCGCATCCTTTCAAAATTTCTTTTATTTAACCTCCTCAGGGACACCGACACATATGTGTACCTTTGGATTTTCCGAAAATTCCAATATTTGCGATAGAGAAAATATGAAAAACAATCTCCCGAAATCTCGAAAAATCTCCTAAGGAAAATAACTTAATTGCTATCGATTTAATATGAATATAAATGTGTAACTACATAGAAAATTAGATTAGTATTTTCTAACTTTAAAAAATCGTCTCTGAAGAGGTTAATAAAGATGGAAGTATGTAAAGTACAAAAATTAAGGATTAAATAACAGTAAAAGTGCGAGAAAAATTGGACTCTAAGAACACTGTATTCTTCCAAATTTTCCAAACGCCTACAGGCGCCAACAGCAGTGAAAGGGTTAATGATATAAATATCTAGCCACTTGCTGTTCAAGAGGTATAATATCTTTTTCTGCACAAACATGTAGAAACGCATTTTGGCGCTTAATCGCTAGTCCACATATTGTGCTTTAAAGCGAGTCCGGCGCTTAAAGTGTTAATTAATTAAAAAGACTTCCAAATCACCGGTCCTCTAACGACCATCCGCAGAGCCCCATGGAAGAGGTAGCAAAGCGAATCGCGTGCATTTCCGACACAGAGAATTGTCCGCGACCAAAAACTCCGGCGTGCATCCGGTCGACACAGAAGACGTGTCCAGCTTCTCTGCGAGCGCGACATCGTGCATCTCTTCGTCTACCAAACCAAACGTCGCGAGAACAGGCGAGGAAAGGAGAAAGAGAGAGGCTCTCTCTCTCGAACATACAAGTGTGTATACGCTACTTCTGTGAGAAGCGGTGCATTTCTGGTGCGTTACGTCGCGCGTGTTATGTCGGCCGAGGTGCACGAGACAGCTGAGATAAGTCCTCTCGCCGCGGCGAGAACGGAATGGATCCACGGCACACAGCGGCCGAGAGAGAAGAACAGGGCCGTATATGCACGCAGAAATGCACGCGCGCGTGCCTACCGACGCGCTATGCACGACGCATGACCGTGAACTTGCCCCACCTAGTGCACCAGTCGGTCAGTCATCATTATTAACGCACACAACGGGCCCCACTCGCGTCCACACACGCGCATACACACATCGAACACCCGGCGATCCTTACTCCTACGTGGCACACACCGGACTGGCCAGAAATCCGGATGCGTTTCGGGGCCTTTCCAATTCTTTTTCCACGTGAATTTTGCACGAGCAAACTTGAATTCTCTTCGTGGTCCAAAATATTACTGTTCCCCGTTTAATCTTCCTGCCTTCCAATGAGATTTTTCCAGTTCAAATTAAGAATGAACCTGCGCGAAAGAAGATCTGGAAGAGTTTCGAGGGTGTCTTCTAAGGGGATGTAAACAAACGCAACAGGTGGTTTTGGGTCTATTCAGCTTCCAAATTGCACATTTCTTTACCTAGTCTTCGAACGGTCCTATGAGAATGAGAATGATTTTATACGATACGGCGGGAGTGTTTAGGGTTTACAAATGCGAGGATGTTGCGGTTTCAGTAGAATCTTCCGTGCGTGGTATCGCGGCGAAGTAGATAATGGAACGCTAGGAGATTGCCTCGAAGGACAGGTTGCTGCCGAATCGAGTGGATGCACGCGATTCGCGTATTACTCTGGAGTCATCACTGTCCATCTGAGGACTTCATTTCACGTTTCTTTCGGGTATACCGTTTTTTCCCCTACAACAGCCCCGTACTCATTATCCTTTTTCTTAATTCAATAATTGCTACCTAATGGTCCCATCATCATCCTGAACGCATTACGTACCCGGCGATGAAAGTATTTTTTCCCACTTTTTCAATCAACTTAATTCGCGTTGTTTACCCGTGGGAATTTCCAAGGAGAAGAGTAATTCCATATGAAGCTTTTCGCGAAGGGCCACCCTGTATGTGCCTGGTGCAGGGTTGTCGCGATAATACACGGAGCGCAATGTTAGTCACGTTTGTCTACTCATGGTCTGCAGGACTTCTCTATGCGGGGTTGCCACGACTCTAGCCCGGCCTTCCTGGAAGCCTAGAGCAGTCCTAGGCATCCTTAATGTCAGTTTCCACCGAGGGTTTCTCGAACGGAAACCTCGCACGAGAAGAAGGCGGACGCAGCGCGTCGTGCATCGTTCTTCTTCGTTCTTTTTCCACTCTCTCCTCCTCCTCCACCTCCTCCCTTCACCTTCCATGCAGGAATTTCCGTTTTTTATCATTGCTCGAAAATCGATGCTTCATCCGATCGTGCAGCGTCACTTCTTCTTTAACATTCTCGCGATTCTTCTTTTTTTTTTCTTCCACTCACTTTTTATCCTTTTGCTGCTACAAGTCCCTGTTGTATCTATAATTGCCCGTAACAAGTTACCAAGATTTTTATGTGTAGCATTATTCGAGGCAGGTTTGCATAGTACCTCAGCCAGTTTCTGAGATTCTTATATGGAATATAGAGTATGGAATATGGAGCAGATAATATATGGAACGTTTGAGTATGTGGAGTGAAATAGTTCGTCACGCAATAATTCGGATATGATACATAATTACTTGGAAAGCTAGATCGTTTCCAATGAGGAAGCACAAGGATATCTGGAAATATTCTACTTCGTCCTGACCGTTTCCAAGTACTATACATTTATCGATAACGTTCTACGAGAGAGGAGGCAGAATCAGATAATTCGAGTAATTCTAATGAAGACACAAGCTCGTCGATGGGGGACTGGTCTCGATCGGACGGTATAAGACCCCATTGCTAATTACAAAATAAGAAACTCGTTCGTTTCAGATCGAATACGCGAAGGAATATCTGGCGGTGTGAGCAAAAAGGAGAAAGGAAGGGGCGAGCAGAGTCCGTGAAGGGGCGTTCTCTTATCCAGGATCTGTTCGAAAGATCCTCCATGTCCCGCGAAACCTTTATCGCTCTTCGGGTACCGAAGATCGATCCTCGTTTTCCTTGCTAGGCTGCCGGTATCGTCGTTGCGCTTCCTTTTTCTCCCTTCGTTTCTTGTTTTTCGTGCCCGAGGCGGTTTCAACCTACCCTCCTCTTCACGTCTGTGCTCGCGAACGCTCGCCGTAGAGCGTTCGCTTCGAACCCTTCGAAAAATAGAACGAAGGGAAACTCGATCGGCAGCTAATTAGCTCGTCGTTCGTAATCGAGTTCATAAATATCGTTGGACCGGTGACTCTGTCACATTCGAAGGAAGGAAGGAAGCAATGGATGGATGAAATGGAAAGTTGTTCAGATGGAAAAAAGTTACCGATTCGTTTGCTCGTGGTTTAGTTTCTCTTCGAGACTTGGAATTTCTAGGGACACTTGAATACAGAAGGATCCCGTGTAACGTAATTAAACGGAGAAAAAGAATGTACAAATTGTGAAACCGAAGAAAATTCCACCGACGAAGGAATTGTATTGGTAACACAAAAAGCTTTATCGGTGGAACTTAATTTTAGCGATTCTGAGAGTGGTCAGATTTCAGTTTTACCTGCCTTTACCTTTATTTTAAGCTATTCTGTACGTATAACGAAGAAAATTCCAAGTTTTTATTGTTTTAAAATAAAATGTAAAATGAAAAAATTTGTTTTGTTTAATTCTAACTTTTTGCACTCTGGATTTCGCATAACATGAAATTCGAGGAACAGTTCTCCCGCGTTATAGGGGGTCCATTTGTATATTTATTGATTTTTTTTTTCAAGAAGGTTTTGCCGTGAGAAAGTAAAAGTGGAATTGAAAAAGTGGCCAATGTGAAATGGATATATTAGAAATGAGAAAGAAGTAGATAAGTGGAGGATTCGTTTGTAATGTATATGGTTTGGCTGCAGGTCGCGATGTGCGGGTTCGTCGCATTGCCTGTGAGCCACGGTGCACACTCGCTACACCTCGCCTTCTCTCTACCTGTTGCAGACTTCCCTAAAGCGGTGAAGAGGCTGTTGAAGAACGACATTCTTATGTTCCGTACGGCCAGCAGCGTGCTGCACATCCTACCGATCGCCGGCCTCTACACCTTCCTGCCAAAGTACCTCGAGAGCCAATTTCGCTTGCCAGCTCATCATGCGAACATGATCTCAGGTAATTTTCGCGCATAGACACGCGAACCTACCTCCCTGCTTCCAAATCTTACTCGTTCGAATAAAATCTTTCACAGGAGGTCCTCCTTTCTCCTGAATTTTTGAAAATGGAAAGTAAAGGGGATGCGAAATTTTCTGGGCCATTTTAAATTTTACCCTTCACATTAAAATTCTCGGTTAGAGCTCCTTTTCCTGAATTTTCTAAAATGAAAGATAAAGGGGATGCAAAATTTTCTTGACCACCTTAAATTTTACCCTTCCTGTTAAAATCCTCAGTTAGAGCTCCCTACTATGAATTTTTAGAGCTCCTTTTCCTGAATTTTCGAAAGTGAAAAATAAGGGGGATGCAAAATTTTCTGGGCCACCTGAAATTTTACTCTTTGCATTAAAATCCTCAGCTCCTCACTCTGAATTTTTGAAAATGAAAAATAAAGGGGATGCAAAATTTTCTGGGCCACCTTAAAGTTTACTCTTCCCATTAAAATCCTCAGTTAGAGCTCCCTACTCTGAATTTTTGAAAATGGAAAGTGAAGGGGATGCGAAATTTTCTGGGCCATTTTAAATTTTACCCTTTCCATCAAAATTCTCAATTAGAGCTCCTTTTCCTGAATTTTCTAAAATTAACAATAAAGGGGATGCGAAATTTTCTGGGCCACCTGAAATTTTACTCTTTGCATTAAAATCCTCAGCTCCTTACTCTGAATTTTTGAAAATGAAAAATAAAGGGGATGCAAAATTTTCTGGGCCACCTTAGTTTCCTTCTGTATTAAAATCCTCAGCTAGGGCTCCTTTCTCCTGAATTTTCGACTGTAAAGGGAAAAGTAAAGGGAACACGAAATCTTAGCCACCTTAAATGTCACCCTTCTTATTAAAATCTTCAGCTGATCTCCTTCCTCTGAATTTTTGACGGTGAAAAATATTTTCAAATCTAAATGAACAAAGAACAAAGGGAAGGGTGAATAAACGGGGTGAGAAATTTTCCGAGGCATCTGAAATACTACCCTCCCGATTAAAATCCTCAGTTGGAGGTCCTTTTCCCTGAATCTTAAATCCAAATTCAAATTTATCATCCCTTTATTCAACGACCGTGAAAAAACAATCATCCCTACAATCACCAATGAAAATCCAAATAATTGCAACAATGGGAACTGCTATTTGACATGTGGGAACTTTTTCGCAGGTGTCGGTGGTATTTTAGTAATGGGTCTGGGTATTATAATTAGCGGAGTGTTTATCCTGAGGGCGAAGCCTAACGCCAGGTTCGTCGCGGCCTGGATCGCCTTCACAGCGATTGTTTACGCGATCGGCATGGGTGTGCTGATGTTCATCGGCTGCCCGATGGACGATTTCACTGGTCTTGTTTCGCATTCCAACGGGTAAGAGTCACATTTTCTCATTTTCATCCTACAAATTTTATCTTCTCTCGTGGTATACTTATGCTAATTGTGCTCGCTATTTCCACTGTATCGTTTGCATGTAAAATTTTGCAGTCTAGCAGAAACCGTAGTATACTCGTAATCGTGGAATGTATCTATACCAATTTGTCTGATATTTAATCGTGATCTTTTGCACAGGTTTTGTTGAACTGTGAAGGCACGTTGACATTAAGCAAACGACAAAATCTTTTTAGATTGTCCAGTTTCGAACCGACCTGCGAGGCTACCTGCGACTGCATTCGGAACAAGTTCAGTCCCATCTGTGGCGCCGATGGGAAAACGTATTTTTCCGCGTGCCACGCGGGCTGCTCCAATTACACTATCAACGATGGCAAGGTAGCTTCGGTGAGTACGATATTAAATTGGTAATTCTCTTCTTTGAAAAATATTTATCGTCGAGAAATTAGCCCCTTGTACTCCATTAGAGATGCTACAGCGATGTTTACAATGTGCACCGTAATTCGGTTACAACACTAAATAGATTGTTTCTGTAGGTACCATACACCGTGACTAAAGTGAACAGGCGTACTGATTTATTCGGTACAGTAGTGATTTTAAAGGCTCTGTGCTGATGTATCGAGTCAGTACTGATTTTTAACCCTATTGCGTTCTTCGTTTTGACTGTACACTTAAGACTTTTGGGTCGAAAAGGACCTAAGACCTTGTGTGTAATAATTTTTGTTTCCAACGCGACATGTGAACCTAGACAATAAACGTTTAAAATAATGTTAAAGAACGTAAACTTGATAGCAGCAAAAATGACTAAAAATATAAAAAGGCGGTGGGTCAAAAAAGACCCGAAGACCGCTCTAGGGTTAAGGCTCTGTACTGATTTAAATTTTGTACTGATTTTAAGAAAAACGACTCGAAATGCACAAAGACAATATGTAGTTGAGGTAACTGAATATTTTTTACGTGTTCCTGGTACAAATGCACCAGTTGAAAGAGTATTCTCAATAATAAGTAAAATTTGGACGGTAGGAAAAGTTAATTAGGGTTAGATCATTTAAAATCGTATTAATTGTGAAGTACAATGCTAGTGTAGAAGAAATTTTATATATTGAAGAATTATTGAAGGCGATTTCTTCTTCAACTAAACGCGTGTAACCATTATTCAAGAATGCTTTATCGTAGAATGCAAACAGTAAACAGAAATCTTTCTTTTCTCGCCACAATGTAAGACATCAAAAATCTCATATCTTCGAATGTAACATTTCTTCCGTATCTTTTACGGTTTTGCAAATATTCACGATAATATAAAAATTTGGCATTTCTTTTAGGGGATGTATTCACCGCTGGAACAGTTTTATTGCCGAAACAGAAAATGACTTTGCTATTATCTTCAAGTAAACTACATTTCTGCACAGTTTCAAACTTTTTCTTAATTTTCCAGATACCAAACTTCTCGTGTTAGTTCTCCATGGCTTTACAATTTTCTTCGCGATTCTCACAAATTACAATTTTCTCCAAATTTCTTCTACACATCGTCTATATAGTAAACTAATCCTTCGAACTTCTCGAAAGAACTCGAATCGTTAGGTTCAATTTAACCCCTTAACCTATGATTTCTTTTCTGACTACGCATCTAAGCGTCAGCCATTTTCTGTTTCAGTACTGTATCAGGTAACAAAAACTAGTCTGTCACAGATTAATTACATTTAGCAATCCTGAGTCTTATAAATTCAAACGAAAATTAGGATCGCGATTAATTTTTCTTACTGATACAACTACTTTTCTCGCATTTTCGCCAGAATCTCTGCCACGAGTCTGACACGTTGTCATATGTTAAGGGGTTAAAAAGAAGTTATACTGTTCTAAAGAGTGTGCGAATATTAGTGGGAGTCACTGTGCATTACACGTTATAATTAAGAAACCGTCAAAAATGGAGCTGCACCACTCTTGCCTCAAGGTCCTTCACTTTTACTGCTGAAAATCTGACAATCGAAGTCGCTGTCTTTCTCACACTCGTACTTCTTACACGTACGCTAAGTAAAATAGCCAAGTAAATAGAACATAATTATTCTTCATCTATTCCGTATGCTGATTGCTCTGTCCGATTGTGCAGATCGTCACTGACGTCATTGCAGGGGATATTGATATATATGGGGGGCCAAGCATGCTGGTAATTGTCCAGTGACAGTGGCATGCAACTAGGGCAGAAATGTTTCGTTGTTCCATCATTTAAGGGGGAAATCGCGTTATTCGCCGGGACGAGACAATGCTTCATTGATTGCGCAACAGCGCGCGAGTCGTTACTCTTTCGTAATTCGAACGTGCGCCTCACCGTGAGCATTTCATTTCCAGTTGTACGGATTTCGCCCGGGCCACGATTGCTATCGCACAATTATGCCAGGCCAGACCGGGGGGGTTTCATTTGGAAAATTGCTGGGACTCTTTAATTAATTGCCAGAAGAACGAACCTTCCGTTCCACTTTCTGTATGACGTAGTTCAGTTTAGACGTACGAAAGAAATTCGATTAAATTACACGCACCTGTTGAGCGTGAAAAATTTTGAAATTCTCGTTCTAACGAAATTTTGGCGGTTTAAGAAACGCGGGAATTTCGAATTCGTTAGATTTTCTAATTCGTCAATTTTCAGCTTCTCATTTTTTCACTCGTGGAATTATGTTGCAGTTGAAATGCGATAATTCTTGTTGTAAAAAATTTGGCATTCCAAAAACCGCAGGAATTTCAAATTCATTAGATTTTCTAATTCGTCAATTTTCTGACAATTTTCAACTCCTCATTTTTTGACTTGTGATAATCTGGCGCGCTTGGGACTTCGACAGTTCTGGATCATCAAATATACCGGACTATTGGAGTGTATCTGTGTAACATGATAAAAACGAGGCGAATAATTTGAAAAACAGCCATAGTTAATACAATAACATAATTTATTAAAAAGAAATAAAATACACGGCAAAACGTAAACATTATCAACATAAAAGTGTGAGCAGAAGCAACAGTTTGTAGCGAATCCTTAAATTCAATTTTCCCAAAAGCTAAGCTTCTTATGAAAAATTTTATTCTTTATTTTTCATTTATTTTACACGTAGAATCATCTTTGCCCGGTTGTACCACGCGTCATACTTCCAAAATTTTTTAATCGTATCTCATTATTCTTTCAGCTGCACAAGATTTTCACTGCTTTCTGTATACACTATTCCTATGCAAAATATTACATTACCACTGTATATCAATATAAAAATATAATCTGAAGCAATTGTTCATAATGAATCTTTAAATTCAGTCTTCTCGAAAACTAAGCTTCTTACCAAAAAATTTTATCCTTCATTTCCAGTTTATTTCACACGCAGAATCATCCCCCACGCAGTTTTACCACGCGTTCTGTCTCACCCTGTACATAAGCTATAAAATTTTTCAGTTACTTAATACTTCTTATCCGTCTTCGTCGTCTGATCGTTCAAAAGCCAGTGCAAAAGTACGATACACGTAAAATTCTCGGAATTCTTCTGTGTAGAGAAATAAAGATTCGTTGAATAGAAACGTAATAATAGTTTCTCGAATAGAAGTGCAATAATATTGTAGCACTTATGAAAATGCAAAAAGCATCGCAGACGCGTATAGAAATACTTGGCGTGCCTCTAACAGCGTTGGTTTCGCGGCTTTTCAGTTTTACAACTGCCAGTGCATCGGGTCGAACCTAACGACACCGGAAACGACCAGCACAGCGTCGATCGGTTACTGCGAGCTCGAGTGCAGTAACTTTTGGGTTTATATGGTCCTGTTCTCGGTGTTCGTTTTCATCCACTCGACCAGCGAGGTGGGCTCCATGCTGTTGATCCTACGGTGCGTCGATCCACGGGACAAGGCGATGGCTTTGGGTCTCATACAATTCGCCATCGGCCTCTTTGGTAATTATTCTATTCGATGAAAAGAATTTTTGTTTTTTTTTTTAACACTAGGTTTATGGACATTTCTTGTGTACCTATCTTTACAGACTGAACGAAACCGCGTATTTTCTTTAAAAAGTAACTTATTTTTATTTCAAAACAATTTGAAACTTGACTTATAGTCAAATTGAGGCGTGAATGAAACCGTATATTTTCTTCAAAAAGTAACTTATTTTATTTCAAAACAACATTTTATACACTATTAACTTATGAATACGAACGATACACTTGTATAAAATTTGTAATAAGCGTAAATGGTAGGAGAGAAATGAAAACGGTTTCTGTAATTCTCCTAGCGAAATTCGAAATGCGTGAAAATGACCGTAAACCCGTAAACCTAGTGTTAATGACCAAGTGAATAGAATTTTTATTGATCGATTTGAATATTTTTGTCGCACGATAGATAACGGAAATAAAATTTCAGCATATTCTCTGATTCACTTGTCGTTCTTGCAAAACATATTGAAATTATTGGGTTGGTGCAAATGAGTAGTCATTTTTTATACACAGCAAATAAATTTTTGTACGCGACAGTCGAGAAGAAAGAATTCAGAATTCTGAAGTGACGAATAATCGGGATATTCGTATAATTTTTTTTATATAAGTTGAAACTTGGAAGAACTGTTGAAAATAGAAATTTAGCATTTGACGATGGTTGTGTAAGTGTTAGGACACAGTTCAACGTTGGTGTGTAAAAATCAAGATTGGTGAATTTTCATTGAAAAATGAGGACAGTCTATGATTTACTATTTATTTTTAACAAATAAATTATTTCAAAATAAAGACACTGTAAAAGCCACATTCAAAGAATTTTTTCATTCAAGGACTAATAATTTTCATAAATTTGGAACAACGAAGCTATGTACTTAATCGTTGGAAAAAGTGTACAGAATCCTGTAGAAATTACGTTATTTCTCTCTAAAATTTCATTTCAGAAAGTGACGTTTCACATGCACCAACCTAATAGAACAAAAGAATTTTGTCTAATTAAAAATTGTATGAAAAATTCGAAATTACATTTCGCGGTACGTGTCGTGAATTGAATAAAAGGGTTAACAGAGGCTTCGAGTCACAGGATGATCCGTGCGTCTCTTGGTTCCAGGTAACGTTCCGTGTCCAATCGTTTATGGTGCTGTGGTGGACTCCGCTTGTCTCGTATGGGAATACGCTTGCGGCGAACGTGGTGCCTGCTGGCTTTACGACTCGAATGTCTTTAGAATGTTCTATCATGGTACGTACGCGGTTAGGAAGAAATCTGCGGCGAGAGGAGCAGTAGAAAATATCTATATCGATTCTTCGATTGGCTACTGGTTCTGCCGTTACGCGCAGGCTAAATTTCACTTCGAAACACACAGTCGAACATTCTACCAATTCAATTTACACTCGACGTACACTTAATTCTCATTTCGATCGGGAAACACTGCCAAAGAAAATTAGACAGACAAGTCAAAACTCCGTAATACCTTCTTCCATGCACTTCCAATCCACCGAGAAATTCAACAGCAACGAGACTCAGTCTCTTCCTCTGTCTCTCCAGAATAATTTCCTCCAAAGAGCAGGCAATACTTTACTAAAGCTGCTCACGAATCTCCAGGTACGACGGGCGGAATCCTAATTCTGGCGTTCGTCGTGGACATAGTGGTGTGGTACAAGGCGGGGAGCATCAATTTCGCGGAGGAGCAGGAAACAGAGGAGGGCACCGTGGAGGAGATGGCCACCCTGAAGTCGCAGGACGCGCAGGTGGTGGACAACGATTATTTGTGAAAGGGTCCCGGCCGACTTCGATGGTATCTCATGAAGCACAGGCCTGAAACCAGCGTCGTGGACCGGGACAAAGCGTGACGGCGAGGCGTTCCTAACTGTTACGACGAGTACTCGGTGCTGTATACGCCAGTTTCCGTACCAGAGGTTTATCACACCAACGGCGTCGATCGTGTGTGTCACGTTCTACGAGCCTCTTAGACGTTCGTTTCCGGTTGCTCCATCGATGATAGAGGGAGGAGATCCTAGAAGAGGGAGAAAGACGACACACTGGTGCTCGCGTGAATCGCCTTTTAGAATTTTCGAAAGGAAAAGGAGAGAGAGAGAGAGAGAGAGAGAGAGAGAGAGAGAGAGAGTCCAGAGGACGAATGAACTAAATCGGTCATCGAAGTGGGAGGGAGGCGGTGCTGGACCACGGAAATGCCCGTGTTGCTTCCGGGGAGGCTGTGCCGAGGTTTACGAAACGAGTGCATCGAGAATAGAAGGCGTTAGAAGTGGAGTTTGAGAACGGAGGAATATTTAATGGGAGATCAACGAAAAGAAATGTTTGTTTTTGCTTCTTTTTTTTTTCTTTTCTTCCATGGGAAATCATTATCGAAGACATGTAATCACCACGGACCATGGAAATGGGGAGGGGTGGGGGTGGGAGATTTTGTTCCTGGTTAGGACGTCGACGAACAACGATTTTGAGAGAGGAATAACGGGGGTAGGAAGTTCATCCTAGAGAGAAACTATATTACGACGGAGAGGAGTTACTCGATGGACGTTGCGAAAGGAGCTGGGAAAAATTGTGAATTGGTTCCCTCGGCACCCGGGCGAGCTTCTCTTAGGCACTACCGTCCGTGTTTCACTCTGCAAATACACACCTAGACGTAGGCAAACTGTACGTACAAGCGATTTACGATGTATGCATGTATGTCGATGATAATATTTGTCCGAGGGGAGAGGCGATAATGCGCGGTGGTAATAATCTCGTTGTTTTTTTGTTTTGCTCGTAAACGAACGAAAGAAGTCTGAATGGAATGGGGAGGGGGATTGGGGGAGGATTGTGAGATTGACGACGATTCGACGAGAGGGTGAAAAAGCGAAAAAAAAAAGAAAAAAAAATAGGAAAGAGGGAAGAAATTAACGGCTAGAGCGAATCTGAGAGCGAATGGGAATAATAACGAAGATACATAGGACATATTTTTAGACGATTTGACGATGAAAACCTGGGGGGATAGAGAGAAGACAGAGTAACGTTAATTATTAATTAATTATTAAAACGTGAGATACACAGAGACAGGGAGAAGAGGGACGACGGAGGAATAAAGAGAGGTGAGAGAATTAAGATGTGAGGAGGAGAGAGAGAGAGAAAAATGTGGAGAAGAGTTAATAAGAGCTGTATTTTAATATGATACACTTTACACACTCGTGAGACACTCGTCGATGTATTGCGCGTCTACCGCCTGTGCTTCTATAGTGCTTTGAACGTTCGCCGTTTTCGAGTCCCGCAAGGCTGGCTGGCCTGGTCGTTTGTTAACCCTTTGCCCGTGTAATATTCTTGCCCGACAGACTGCCCCCGTTGAATCGAGGTACAACTTCACAAGGAAGAAACGAAGAAAGAATTAAAATCCGTTAAATACAGTCTCTAGGTTCCAGTAGCGTGTAGGTACGTTTTAATTTGACAAATATTTTCCGTAGGAAAAGGAGGAACAATGAAGAAAATTACCACTGGAATTTCATCGTCAAAGGGTTAAAGAAATGATCAGAATGATTGGATAGTTCTATGTCTCGTACAAAGGCAAAAGAAAGAGAGAGAGAGAGAGAGAGAGAGAGAATGCAGAGGGTTGTTTCAGAGGGAGAAAGTAAGAGAGAGAAAGGAATTAAATAGCGCGCATTTAGGGTACGCATTAGTCGCTATCAAGTTCGCGAATTATTCGATTCAGGGGCATTGCTAATATACTACAGTTTTGCGTTTGTTTCGAAGAGTATTTGGCTGAAATCACTCAGAGATGGAATTAAGACGAAGAATTAATCAATCTTGGAATGTTAACGAACGAATATTACCTTCCAACATTGAAGGACGGCTGTTTGGTTTTATCGATCTCGTCGAAGACGATTAGAGCGAGGAACGGGAAATATATTTTTGGAGAATTTTATGTTTGAACGGTTATATATTTCTCCATCGACCCCAGAAGCTGGGCAGCTGGTCCAATCCATGAGCGTGAAGAGAAATATTTAACACCGATTCTCGAGTGGTGATTTAGAGAGAGAGAGAGAGAGAGAGAAAAGAAACATCAATTTTTATCGTTTATTCGATTAAATACAATTCTACGTGTTACTTTGAAAGAAAAGAAAACAGCAGATACTTCTCTTCACATCATCCCAGAAGCAGTAACCTAATCTAATAACAAAGAGGACGATCGCGAAAATCTATTTTTTTTACCATCGTACCTCTTGCTAAAAATTACAGAAAAAAAAAAAAGAAAATTCGATTCGATTTTCTCCGAGAGGCGAGCAAAGAAAAGGTATATCCATTCGTTTCTTCTGGACTACGATAGAACGTTGCGTACTTTAACCCTTTTCGCGTTCTTACGGAGAACGGAAGGGTTAAACGTGTTACATATACATTGTACGTGTCGGTATGCGTGTGCGTGCGTGGATAGCAGCGTTGAGACGATGCAATTGAGAAAGGATTGCACAGGAGCGGATACGGCCTTCCGTGCGCCCGTTGATCTCCATCGAGAATTGTATTTTTGTATTCGAAGCGACACATAATCTATATTTTAATCGATCACAGGCCGTGAGTATAGCACAGCACGTAATAATAACACGTTGAGCCGATTCCACCCCTTGACGCGATTATACTTTTTTCGACTGTTGTTACGATCGATCATTGTTTTAGTATTCCGTTTCAATTTATCCTCGATTTTTTTTTTTATTCGTTTGTCCACCATGGCTTGGCTCTCGTGTGGAGGAACGAAAAGAAAAAAAAAAAGGGAGGCAAGAGTGTGCGTTTCTTCGTTTTCTTCTTTCTCAGTGTCACCTTAGATCAAGCGTCGCGTGATAAATTGATCTCGCCGTGCGTCGCGTCGTGTCGATTCGATGCTCTCGCTACGATCTGCTGCGAGATGATCGATGCGAGTGTCTACTCGGGACGGGGATCTCCCGATTGGTCGCAAGGCGAAACGAAACTGGAGGCGACAATATTTTCACCAGAAACGGTTACGACAACCTGTGTTAATCGCAATTGCCAATTGATCTATCATCTTTATCGCTAATCGAAGCGAGGATTGTCACAGACGCGTGCAAAAATGTGTCCAGGTGACACGAAGAAAACGAAAACGAGACCTACGTCCTCGCTATTCTTAAAATAATCACCTCGCGACGAAGAACGCGTTTCAACCGTTTCTCTGGCAAGAAGATGCAAATCTCTTAGAGTTGTAATACAATTTTAGAAAGTTTGAAGATTTATCCCCGAGACGCGGTAACGAGAGTAGAGGTAAAATAGAATTTTAGAGTGTTCCCATGCAATTTTACCGGACGAAATTCACACACACACACATACAGGTTGCCTGGAGCAACTTTGCGACAGAAAGGGTTGAAAACACGGCTTCTTCTTCCATCGTCATAATTATCATACGAAACCTTCTTCTTTCCTCTGGGAGGCAGAGTTCGTTCATTGTCGGTTGGTGCGTCGATTACAAACGAGCCAAGCTTTTTTATCCGGTGCAACGTATAAAAATTCTACGCGCTCTTCTTCTCTTCCGTTCGACTCCTTTTTCTTCTTTCCAACGAACCGCGTTTCGATCCTTTCTCCATCGAATTGGACGGCCCTAGAGAAGAGAGGCTGTCGTCCCATGTGTCCGCCACAGAGATATTTTTCTTGCGAACGAACCGAAACTGGCTAGCCACACAGTGACGACACACGCGCGCGTCTATATTTTCCAAGAAAGTCGCGGAACGAGGATTCTCTGCTCGTGTATATCCTGTTTTTTTTTTCTTCTGTTTTAAGCGCGTTTTCTCGGTTTGAGAGGGTGAACGTGAGCGAACGAGAGCAGGTCTATAAGTTTGCCCCGTTTCTATACATATTATATATATATTATATTTTCACACAGGAGCATACACACACAGACGAGAGGGGAAACGAATCTACGAGTTCCGTTTTTATCTTAGGGTTTCTTTGTCTTTCTCTTCTTTTCTTCTCCTTCTTTTTTTTTCCTTGGAGGGTGAAACAGAGGGGCGAATATATGCTGTGTACTTGTGCGTTTGCCTTTTTCAGCGCTCGATAATATCGTTTACTGTATATTACGTGTACGATAGAGCTGTACATATAGGAAAGTACAATAATTGCCAAAATAATCATGGCGTGGAGCGACAGAGTCTCAATCTTTATTCCGTGTGTTACGCTGGTGAATATGAGTAAATCAAGGGGTGGACGACACAGGTGATTCTGTGAGTTTATTTTCTTCGTG
>NW_017100458.1:298942-300494 GCF_001263275.1 Habropoda laboriosa | reverse complement strand
TTATATTTCAACGTGAACATACGTATATATATATATATACATACGTATACATTTTATCTGGAGGTGTATTTAATATCGATAAGAATTTTAATCGCGAGAAGGGTTGAAATTTGAAATTTTAGTTGCATCCCTTGCGTGGAGAATCACTTGTTCGACATCTTTGAACGCCGCTTCGATCGTGTGTCACTGTGAGATTTGGCAATAACGACGGTGTTCACGATCTTTGGAACACTGCCCTCTTAACGTTACTGCCAGCCAATGGGAAAAGACTTGTTTCACGCGGATCCTCCGCAGACGAGAGTAAATTTACTGCCGGGCTTTTTACTCGATCGCCTACCGTTTTCTACAACACACAATGAACTGTCCATATTTACGAAACATACGTATTTTATGCTCAAAAACGATAGTTTGGCCTGAAGAAACGCGACTGTTCAGGGTCTGGAATCTTTTATTCCTCTAACGAATAAGACTTTTTTATAATAGCTGTTTTCTTCTGTTTTTCTTTGCATTTGATACTTAGCTTTTACGCGGATCGACGACAGAACGAAATATAAGAAAAATGAAAGGAAGTAATTCATTGTAAATTACACACACACACACACACACACACGATTTTTGACAATCTAAACACGATAAGGGAAACGTTCATTTTTTTATTCTAAGCATTTGCACATTCTTTCAGCATTTAATGTTTCATTACCGTCATTCATTCAAATTGAACGCCGTCGTTTTGCTCGAAAGTCTCACAGTTTCGACGTGTGCGCGTTTTGTTTGAAAACAGAAGAAAAAAGAAAACGTTATCGAGAAAAATAAGTATAAAAAAGCGATCACTGGCGGAACACAGAATACCATAATAATTATATTTTAGTAAAGAAAAGAATTTATCAGTAAATATACTTATAGGATAATGAGCCGTGTTCAGCGGACACCACGGTTTTACCTAATTACGGCGTAGTTCTTTAAGAGAACCATAATTGCTAGTCTTTAATTTGCGACGTGCTCGCGTGTACTCGCACGTCTACGGCGGAATATATAATGGATGTTTTATGAATCCTTCTGTTGGGGTGACTTTATCATTTTGCAATGGAAATTTTTTATCGATTTCGTCGTTTTGCGATCCTTTGCGTATTTTCTTTCTTTTTTTTTTTTTTAGAATTTTTTAAAATTGTTTTACAAATATTTTTATACGAGCAAAATTTCGAATCTCATCGGAAAGGAGTGCATCGGAAGTTACAATTAAGGCTGATTTTTACGGTGAAAAAAGAAAAAAGGAAAAAAATCAATTCGTCTCTTTGCAAATGATCTTTTGAAAGGAATTAATTGAAGGAAGTGCAAAATATTAAAGTTCCCTCAACGCTCTAACTATAATACACCTAACATATATGCGTGTGTATCAGGTGTAAGAAACGACTAAAAAAAAAAAGTAAAAAATCGATGAATAGAAGTAACGAAGAGCGGGGAATATAATAAACGAAGAAGAAGATAAAGAAAAAAAAAAATGATGAAGAAGAAGAATATAATGCCATTTTTATGTATACATATATTGTACTAA
>NW_017100458.1:294424-296065 GCF_001263275.1 Habropoda laboriosa | reverse complement strand
AAAAATCGATTACTCTGTAGGAGAACGTAAGTGTATTTTGATATAGTGCACGATGCCGTGTGTGTATGTGTCTGCATGAGTGCATATATGCGCGCAAAAGTCTCTGTATGAGTGTAAATCTGACACGAAACAATTCTACGTGTGTGTGTCTGTCCGGCCTCAATCGTCGGGCATACGCAGAGAAGAAGAAAACAGGAAAAAAAAAAAAAGAAAAAAAGGAAAACGAATTTTACATTTGTAAATGTCGTTGAGTTGTCGGTACGTCTGTTTTAATTTTTATCGTGCTTATTTCTTAGCTAGAATATCGTGCAGGCAGTTACTTTTCCGTCGAGACGAGTGTCACACTCGCGGTGCGTCATTTGCAGAAAATTTCCAATTAAAACGTTCCACACGCAATTTCACAGAAATCTTACGCGTTAATATAATTACAAAATCTGCGGGATCTCGCAGGAACACGTCTCTTCTGTACCGATTATCGAAATCTACACGCGTGCAGTGTTCCACGCTAAACTCGAATAACCAAAACGAACGAAAAAAGTAGAAATCACAGAAATGAAGAGACAAGTATTTCCGAATTTTCGTTTCAACGTGTATTTCGCGGAATACTAAACTCTCTTTCGGCAAATGATACCGCGGTGTGTACGGTTCGTCTAAAACAAAAAAAAAAAAAAAACAAAAACAAAACACAATTCCTCCTGGAAGATGTAACACGCGTCTCAGTCAAGACTGTAAATAGCAAATAGCCAGGCGTTCGATGGACCTCCACCTTAAGGTTCCCGTACACTACTCCCGACGTTTAAGTGCCTAATGAAAAAAAAAGCAAGAAATGAAAAACAGAAAAAAAAAATAATAAGAAAACCGGTAAGGTATAAAATAAAAGCGTCTACCCTCCTCGAACCTTCGTTGTCTAGTTTCTAGAAGTGGGTAAGATACTATTTTGACGGCTGGACGCCAAATCACCGCGAGATAGATATATTATATGTACTTTCAAAGGGCTAAACAATACTGTTTTTAAGAGTACTGCAACCATACACAAACACACACACACACACACACACACACGAACAAAGTACACTTTTCTCGTCGTCGTAGAATCCCAGAGTCTTTAAGAACACTCTAAATAATAATAATAATAATAGTAACGCTACTAGTAGTGAAGAAGAACGTATAGGAGAGAACAAAAAAGAAAAAAAAAAACGGAAAGAAGCATATAAAAAAAGAGTATATTTACGAGACGTCGATGTTTAAGAGAAATAAGAAATAAAAAGATGTTACACAGGAGGATTATAACTACGGAAATAGTTGTGACGAATGTGGAAAGAAAGGAAACACACACACACACACACACACACATACACAATAGTCATTCCCACTTTGATGAATTAATATACGTATATACATATATGAATATATATTGACTATGTATATATATGTTATACATATGTATGTAAAAGACGAGAAAAAAAAAAAAATAGTATTTTATCTGACTGCTAGTTTCACGTAACACAATGGACGCAAAATGGTCGTTCAATACACACTCTCAGCAGATCTCAAAGCGCTCCGACGAAACGAACAACGGATCGTTTTACTTTTTTATTTCCGGCTCTCGCGATCACTAAACTTGGTTGGTTGTGCGAAGGG
>NW_017100458.1:293052-294398 GCF_001263275.1 Habropoda laboriosa | reverse complement strand
ATGTGCGAATATCTTTCCTTTTGCTTTATTTTTCACAAAAGAGAAAAGAAGAAAAAGAAGAAATAGAAGAATACTATATAAAACGTTGTTGTTACACATGTTATAACGAACAGTAGGATCTTCACTCAGCGATTGGACAATAATAATTTCGGACACCAAGGACGGAAAAATTCTTTTCAACGCTACTCTGAAGAAAGCAGAAGAGAAAAGTAACGAGAAACAGAGTTTAGACGGTCGGATTGCTGACTCTAGATCTTGGTCGCCGTATTTTGTCCTTTTTTTTTTCTTTTTCTTTTCTTTTTTCTTTGGAACTTCAGTGGTCGTGAGAGCGCGCAAAAGCTCCGTGTTCGTTTCCGGCTGGAGCGCGTCTAATGATGAACACCGTTGTTCACAGTGTGCATCGGTAATCGGGATTCACGACTATAATACGTAAGGTTCGCACGTTCAAAATATATGTTATATTTTAGGCAAGTGTCGGATTTTTTCGAATAAACATTTCCAGAATGTTCCATTTAAAACTCTGATGTGTCCAGCATACGAAAATATTGTTCCACGATGCAACAAATTCTAGAGCACAAATGGTTGATGTACAAATGCAAACAAAATTGAATTAGAATGTTTTCAATCAATTTTTTATGCGTAAATTTTCCTCGTTACGTTTCGTTTCCATTTTTTTTTTTTTTTTTTTTTCGTTCTTTTACAACGAAAGAGGAATTATTCGTTAAAAATCCGATCGCCTTTGGTACAATTGAATCTTTCAACCCCTGTTCCAGTGATTATATATCGTACAAAGAAGCCGCAGTCGGTTCGCGATGCAACCTGTGAACGCGCGTAAATGTATAAAAAATGAAGAGGAAAAAGAAATATATATATACACACAAGAGAAAAAAAGAAAGGTACGCAACAATGTTGTGTCCGTGGATAAAAAAAAAAAATAATGAAAAAGGAACCTTGAGGTCGCGGCACGGGTCCCCTGAAACCGGAAGTACCGTGACGACGAGAGCCGATATTTTGTTGCGCGTGCAGAGAAGTCAATTTTTGTCGATTACAAATGATAAAGAAATGAAAAAAGAAAAAAAAAATGATACGAGAAGAAAATATGAGAAAATGATGAAATAAACCCCTTGCATCACTGTAACATACCTCTAGAACGTTTCATAGTTTAATTAGCCTTCGGGTTATCGATCGAAGAAGCGATATTTTTCAAAGCAAGAAGATCTTAATCTAACGGCTGGTGAGAAAAGACGGGGAAAATTATTGGGTGATTTCGATGCATGGTAATCCGAGGGTTAAGACTGATTACAGCAAACACGCTATAAGAAAGCCAGATCGAGCGTATTTTGTAA
>NW_017100458.1:273274-292887 GCF_001263275.1 Habropoda laboriosa | reverse complement strand
ATGATTACGAATCTTTTTCCAATGAATTATACTACTTTTTTTTACTATGTCATTGACACGGTTCTCTCGTTTTTCCAGCGTATCCTATGATCCTTGCCTGAGACCAACAGCTATCCCCAAGAAACGAAGATCCAGTTCGATGAAATTTTGCATCCAGAAACTGTCGAGAACCTCGATTGAGGCGTATACTTCTCCGTTGATAGATCGTATTTTTCGTCATCATGATTGCAACGTGATTAAAATGGACGCGCAATTTTCGTCCGTGGGCAAACATTGACCGAAAGCTTCCAGAAGTAGGGGTTCCTCCAGTATAGCAACCTTGTAATCGTGGAAAGAGATTTTTCCATCACGATCAACGTCTAGTTTCTTCAAGGCCAATTCAGACAAGTCTTTCACTGCCTCGTCTGGATCTTCCTCTCCGGGTTGCTTCATTAAACAATTCCTAAGAGCGGAAATATCATCAAAAAATACACGATGGTTTGTCAATTAGAGGGGTTAGACTATCCCTGAGGCCTGAAAATGATACTTAACTTTGGCATTTTTTTTAATGAAAATAATTGACTTAATCGAAAACTTTTCATGACGATTTTATTATGGTATCTTTGGAGAATATAAAAGTATTTTTTTTTTTTTTATTTAATTTTTTTGCAAAATTGCCTCATGTCGTCCTTTGTTGTCACGCGGTTTTACTTACAATTAGAGCAAAGTCTATATGGCAATTATTAAAGAAGTATGTAAGATTTTTTACAGATATTCAGTTTTATAGAAATGGCGAATATACGAAGGAATTGCATTTTTCCTTAAAATTTTAGTATAAGAATGTTACTTGCAGAAAATGTTATCAATATGTTGCAAAAATTCTGTGTATTTCTTTAGATTGTATGACGGAGAGTGTTTAGCGAAAATTTCAAGTGAATCGGATGAACAGCAATTTTAAAAAAAAGTTTGATTACTGATGGACGTGCTTCGTTAAATCGGCTCTAATAGCATACAACCATTGAAATATTTTAGCAATACTATTTGGATTATATTTTTCAAAGTGTAAACTACCAATTTAAGCAAGGAAAGAAATTCGATTTTGTGAAACCTGAGCGGTGGTCTAACCCCTTAACTCAACGAAAAGCGAACGATAGAATTTTTACTTGAATAATAGGAATATCTCGTCTTTGGTGATGAAACCGTCGTTGTTAAGATCGTAGACTTTAAAGCAATATTCAATTTTTTCTCGCAGAGTGCCGCGAAGATACAAATCCAATCCCATGATCCACGGCTCCAGTCTGATTATTCCTTCGTTCTCTCGATCCCAACAGCAGAATATTCGCTCCACCAAAGCATCCTCTGTGATCACTTTGAACGTGTTATGCAGAAGCTCGCGGAAAATTGTCCTGTCGATTCCCTGCAACATACCCTTTCTTATTCTCACGAGAACGAGTGAAGAATGAAGCGCAAATGCGAGGTAAATGTGATAGAAAGTCAATTAACCCTTTGAACACCTAATTTCCTTTTTAATTTTCTTTTCAACGACTCCCTATTATTTTAAGTATTTTTTTTTTAAATGCACTTTAAAGACATTTGGTTGATAGGAACTTTTTTTTGACTAATTATATTGAAAATAGCATTAAAGGTCCTAACCGTATTTAAACTGGCAATTTAAAAGTTATTTCATTCATAGGAGTACCTGTGAATAAAATTGATGTCGAGTCACACTCGACAAAGGAGTTCAAAGGGTTAACAAGTTACACCTTCTCTAAAAAAAAAAAAAAAAAATACGAACGAATGAAAAAAATCTCTTTTATTAGGTACCAACGTAAACGGACAGCCATCTACTATTTCTGGACATAGTAACCGAGAATCTGTAAAGACTTGTCGCAACGAGAAACCAATTTTCCTTCACTTCGTCAACCGTGCTGAAATTCTTCAAACTCGCGTCTTTTTTCGTTTGGGCAAACACATGGAAATCACATGGTGAGAGGTCCAGACTACAAGGTGGATTCTCATAATTCTCGTTGGAATTTCAGCAACAGCATCTGTGTCACAGTCGGAGAATGTGGTCGGACATTGTCGCAGAGGAGGACCACTTTTCTACCGAGTTTTCCGGGTCATTTGTTTTTTCATGGTTATTCGTAGACGTTTTAACGTTCAACCCTTTGACAGTCTAATGTAATTCCGAATTAGAGTGAATAAAATTCATATTTTACACGTATCTTTTTAATAATCACGTCGTGTGTGATTATTTTTAAAGCACAGTGTACATAACCCTGCGTCACAGTTCTAATAACAATATCTCGTCCCTTCCTAATTTTCTTCCTAAAAGTCTCTCACGAGTTAAACCGTTCGTTATTTAACGCGCTGTCCGAGTCTCACTCGGGATAAACTGTCGAAGGGTTAACAATAAGTGAAAGCGTTAATTGTTCTTCCCTCAGGCATCGATTCGGTGAGAATTATCCTTCTGAATCGAGAATACGGGGCAGGTGTAACTTACTTATCGACTCAGCCTCGTAGATTAATTAGATCAAAGTGAAGAATTATTTTTTGGGGAGGATTTTCATGCAGGTTGGATTGGTAGACAGGAAGGTGGTGATTTTCTAAGCGTTCTTGGATCAAAATGACGTTGATCCTATTTTCGACCGAATTATTTTTTCGAGACGATTTTCACGCAGGTTGGAGTGGTAGACAGGAAGGTGGTGATTTTCTAACCGTTCTTGGATCAAAATGACGTTGATCCTATTTTCGACTTCCTCGTGGATTTACTTGTTGTATTTGCAATTTGTTTAACGATTAAATTGTTGAGAGGATGAAGGGGTTAAGAAGTTGCGTGATTATTCGAAGGTGTACTGACAGGTTCATACACGCGAATTAAAATTGCTATGATTCGAGGCGGTGCAAGTGTCACTACCTCTATAGTCTGATTCGACGGAGGCCTTCTCCCGATAATAACCGATTGTCCTACTTGTTGCTGACCTGGGTTGGTTAGCTTTTTGTACAGCTTGCACAGGTTATCCAATTCTGTCCTGTAACCGTCGAAGAGGAGTTTTAATCAAAACTGCACTTATACTATTTTGAATATTCCATATTACTCTAATCCTTCATTACACGCTTACTTATACCTTTTCGTTTATTCATAAATAAAAATGCGTACGATTTTTTCGATATCTGAATTATTTTAGAAATTATTTTGTTCATTTTCTTTGGCAAAAAGAGCTTTTCCCCTTCGAACTGCCACCATTTCTATACCAATTACAATTTTTCAAAAATCCTACGCCACATTGTAGGTAACAGATTTCTATTTATAAATCAAAAATAATTTTTTTTTTTCAGTCGTTCCAATCCTTGTCGATGCTGGCGGCCAGCAATCGTTGTTCTAGCACAAGGACTTTCGCCATAGCTCCTTCATTTCGTAACATTATTGCTTTCCAAAAATTGGAGAAGAAAGCTGAAGGTTGCATTCACATCTTCTGAAAAAATTGAAACTCTTCATTCTGTAGTTACCTATCAAAAAAATTCCCAAACTTTGCAATCGCGTCTTGCAATTCTTCCCTTTCCGACGAATTTAGAAAATGTTTCGGTTACGTTTGAGAAAAACAATCGACGCTAGAATTAGCGTTTACTTGCCAGGAGAATCTGGTCTTTCTCTTCAACGACTCGATCAGCTTAACGGTGTGCGCCGAGCCTCTCGTTGTCCCGGCGACTGGCATCCTTCTGCGTTGCCTTCGTCGTGGCTCGTGCTTAGGGCTGCCGGAAGTCTGCCTCTTGGAGGTGACGGACGCTTTGCGGCCGCTCATCAAGAAGATCGAGACGCTTTTCATGAGCGTCGCGCCGGCACGAAGGCTTACGCCGCCTTGGCTGTCGGCGCCGACGCCGTCGGCGACGCCGCCTCCGTGATCCATTCGAGGTTTCGCGCTCGACGAGAGGCTGCGCTTCTCGGACATCTCTCTGAAATTTTGCAGCGACAACCTCTCCATCGGTTGCACGGGATTTGTGTTAATTGTATATTCGAGACATCTTTCGAGCTTCTTCTTGGGTGACATGTGTCGGTAAGTTGTATTTCATTTAAACGTACACTTCCGTTCGTGAGTATTAGGACACTTGTTTAATTTGAACAGACATTACAAAATTGTTCAGTTTGGAATTTCGTGGTATAAGGAGCACGTATATTTTGGGTGATATAGGTATCGTCACTTTAATAGCAACCTTGGATAATTCATATTTCACTTACAACGCCATTCATAAGTTCTGACAAAATTTTGCTTACTCTCGTTGCACTTTTTTCGTTAATTCTCGTATCAGTGTATCAGCAGTCGTATTTTCCTTGCAACTGTGGTATGCTGGAAGTAAACAACTTTAGCGGTATTTGGAAATATTAAATGTGGATAAATTTCTATGCCAACTCGCGGTAATAAATTTAGTTGTTCTACTAATAAGTTTGAGATAACGATATGACATTAACTTCGACGAACAAATGTAATTTACACCGTAATATTTTCTGTACGAGCGTAGTATGCGTCCTAACACTTATGTTCGTACAGAAACTATTATACGATTTAACCCTTTATTACAGACATCTGTTTTTCAGACGTTACTACGAACGTATTGTCTCTCAGACTACTTTGATCATTTTATTTAGTAAGTCACTGTGTTGTAAAACTAAATTTAATGTAACTATTTTATTTAAGGTATGTCAATTGAAGCTATTCAAACGTAAGAGCTTCAAAAATTCTTCACATACGTAATTACAATAGTAAAATACAAATTTGGTCTCGTCTCTCAGATGAATAGCCTATAGTTAAAGAGTTAAATTACATTTCTTCGCCAGATTTGCTACCAAATATCAGCAGAAATATGCGTACTTTTCAAATTATGAGATTCCAAGCTGAGTAATGTTTTAACGACTGTTTAGGTTCGCTTCACATTCAGTGTCGTAATACTTATGAACGAGAGTGTGTATTAGTAAGTGGCACTGTGATTAAAATTTGGGCGAGCTGAATGATGAAGTTTCGTTGGAATTTTGGAAGAGATTTAGTAGTTTTAATATTCTTAGGAAATATTTAGTAATTCAATACTTTAGTAATTTTCGTAGAGGTTTCTCTTATTTTTAATTACCTAAATTTAGGAAAATTGGAATATTGTAACGTGAAAGTATGATCAGTAAAAATGTAACAGTGAATTTATATAATAGCTGAGAAAATTTGTTGCATTTCTGGTCCCTTTTGATGCTCATTATCAGAATGTTGAGGAAGAAATATAATTGGTTAATTGATTCTATTCGAAACACTATCGTAAGACGCGTTTCTTCACGTCTAATTATAGCGTTCACAACATGAAACGCAAATTGATCGCGCCAAGACGATAGAAGCTATGGTTACGTATCGATTGATCAATAACACGTGAAACGATTCATGGTCTTCGATTAGAAACCGAATCCCCCGTTGTTTCTTCCTCCAAATCCTCCGACAAAGCTTCTCGTGTCTCCGCACAATTGAACCCGAATGTACCTCGAATTGCCCGCGTTTAAACTACATCGTTCGATCAATGTAAATCCCGGACAATTCCAGAAATTGAAATTTTATCTGTACGAAAATTTTCTACGAGTAATTTAAGCAAAGTACCGAAACCTCTTAGTAATATCTACGAATGAAAATGAAACGAAATTTACATAGGAAGATATTACTTTGCTATAGCACGAGTCAGACTATAGCGAGGTGGTAAAATCGGCCAAGAGAGAAAGTAAACATGTTTCGGGTGTCGAGACAATTGAATTGACAGAGATATGAGCAGTTAAGGACCTGAAGCCTCGGTCAGGATCGTACGAAGATACGTTTGAAGCCCGGTAGCAAATTTATAGTCTGAACCGAATATATTGGTCGGTCACGTGGATTTCTTCTCCGTTGCTTTTCCACACCGACGACCCCCACCAAGCGAGATCTGTATATATAGTGGTTGAACAGATCAACGTCATTGGCCCGTGGGCGTGGTTAACTACTGAACGCTAAAAACGAAACCGAAAAACGGCGGAGGAGAAAACCACGTGACCAGCGAATATATTCGGCTCAGACTATAGCTTCGCCGTTCAAGTGAGTTTTATAAAACATTAACGGCTATTCAGACACAGGGAAAAACTTCCAATATTCCAAATAATAATTAACACGTGAGAAAACCACGTGACCAACTAATATATTCGGCTCAGACTATAGCTTCGCCGTTCAAGTGAGTTTTATAAAACATTAACGGCTATTCAGACACAGGGAAAAGGTCCAAATATTCCAAATAGTAATTAACATTTGCAGATTCTCCACTTGTAAATGAAATACCGTTAGTCGTGAGTGGTAATTCTTTTATTCTGCATAAATTCAAAATGGAGTAAGGTATATGGCCCCAAAGTGTGGCTACGTCAGTTTCAAGATTTAATTTATGACCTCGCTATATCGCGGCCTGTCTCGTGCAAAATCTGATCATCACGCGGTAGAAACTCGTTAAAAAATATGGAAAGTTCCTTACAATGTACGGTATCGTTCTCGAAACAACGATCAAATACCTGTTTCGAGGTATTTCTCGCACGCTTTGTTACGTGGTGCCTGGCACTACGAGCGAGAATCAATTTCAGGAAGATTAATGGTATTTCTGACGCTCGTTCAATTAGTTTCCGCTCGCGAAAATAACAATTTTCGTTCGTACCTCGAAGCAAACGCGCGAATGCAACTTTGCTGTTGTATCATGCTACTCTCTAGTCTCATTTTTCTTCGGTGCGATCGTAGAAACGTTCCGTTGATTTATCGTCGAAAGAACGTAGCCGTGTGTGTTCATTTGACCGTAGCTTAATTGGGTTCAATGGATCAACAGAAGAATGCATCGAATTAACCAATTTGAAATTCAGATATCAGAGGCGCAATTTCACACTAGATTAGATCGCGTCACGATAACAAACACCGTTGCCTTCCAGTTCTCGATTTAGCTTCTCGGAACTTTGCATACACGCGATTCATGAGTCATGCTTAGCAGTTATGGGCATAACTAGTACGAGAAAAGGAAAATAAAACAAGCAGAAATTTCTAAGCGTGATTTTCAATTAATTTTCCTCTGCGAATATCGTGACTTAGGATTTTCGAATTTCGATTGAAAAATTCTATCGGTCCTATATCGAACGATACTCCGAGAAAGCAACTTTACATTTGAAGTGGTCTCAAAATGGTAGACATGTTCATTCCTGGCTGGATATATTGTACAAGATTCGCATTTTTAAGCAAAACTAAGCATCTCTGCTAATCACTTGGACAATCTCTTTTGAATTAATTGTATTTATAGCGTTCTGTTGTCGCAACGATTAGGCAATTGCATTAATAATTACAACTTACCCCTAAACGAGAAACGAACGTTCACCTCGCGACGGTTTCTTTCTTGTTGCCAGCAGTTACCCAACGAAATCGATCAAACTTTCTGGACAATCGCACACAGTGCTTTCATGTAACCGTTGCTTTCGGTAAAAATTCGCGAAAAGTATACAAGGAAAATGATGCAAATTATTTGGTGCAATTTCATTGCAATATTTGGCAGTTTATTGTAATCACGTAAAACTCATTCAAGGATTACAGAAATTTGAAAAAAAGCACAACTATATTTAAATAGCAAAATAATTCACGAACGATGTTTTAAAGTATGGATACTTTCTTGGGTTGATTCCACGATGCCAACTTCCCAGTATTGTTCACGTTCGATAGAGTACCCCTAGTGGAATGGTGCTTCCTGTAGAAAAGAAATCAGTATTAAACTTCCATTAAGTGGAGATTCATCACCTTGATGAATAAAACAAAAAAGGAAAAATTTGGGAATTTTTTCATCGATAACTACTCAATGAAAATTCCTGCATTTTGTAAGATTTTTACTTTTCAAAAATTGGAGGAGAAAGCTGAAAGTTACATGTATATCCTCTGAGAAAATTGAAATTTTTCGTTCAGTAGTTAGTTATAAAAAAAATTGTTTAGAACATTTCATAAAAAGAAAAAAAGATGTAGAAATCATTATCCAACCTGCAAAGTCTTTCAAACACTCTTCTGACGAAGGTTAAATGATTCTGCATCCGTATCAGAACATTGTCCAAAGATTGCGTGACATTCTTCGTCTTCTCGTTGCTCTGACTAACTCGCTGATAGTCAGATCCTTCCAAATCTTCTAACACATTAACGAGATTTCTCAGACCGTTGTCACGTTTTAACTCCGGTTTAACGGACGTCGATGACGCATCAACGTCCTCGATCTCGCTAATGGCGAGATTAATATTCTTCAGCGTGATGGTTCCGTCTCGAACTAATTCATTCAGAACCACGATCAAGTCCTTGTACAATTGTGCCTGTAAATACTTTCTCCTCTTAATTTAAACAAAGATAGAAAATTAGAGGATTTCTGGATGGTCTCACTTGCCTCGTGTTGCACGAGGTTGTTCAAGTTAGGAAAATCATTGAGAAGCTTGTCGAGCTCGTGGTTTCCTAATAGGGCTATCTGCTTAGTCAGGATGGTCTTTATGGTGCTTTTTACGTCAGAGTCGTCGTTTCCGGGGAACTCGCGGTCGGCAACACGATGAACTCGAATGATTCTCTGCTGGTCCATGTCTGCTTGATTCTCTTTACGATTGAAAAATAGAAGATAATAAATGTAAGACAATCGTGAGTTGAAATTGTTGAAAAGTTTCAATAATTTCTTTACCTTTCGACTCTAATTTAGCGAACGATCCACGTTTTGTCTGTTAAATAAACGATCTTTGTTTATGTTTACTTTCGTCGGAATTGGAGAAATTTGAGTTTTACTTACTTGACAGAGAAGTATCAGAAGTAAGATCAATGTAGACTTCATTTTTAACGACACTCTGCGAGGATTTTGAGGGGAGAATTAATCGTGTGTGGATGAAACACGTGAATGGTCGCCTCTGGCGAAGCCGTGGATTTTATAGTGGCGATATGTTTGGTTAAATGAACAATGGTATGCTGTATTTTATAAACATCCTAGCAAACATCCCGATAAAGTATAACGCGGATATATCGTAATGAAATGTGCTGGCCTATTGTGAATACTAAGCGTATGCATCGTCGAAACGTTCTTTGACGTTCAATTACATCGATTGGGATATATTTCTCGACATAAATTAGGACACGTACTTCACTGATAGGAAATTTCGGTAATGTATTAGGTCGATGCAAGTGAAATGTCACATGTATTGAATAGTAAAGAAAATCATAATACAATTCGGATGGATAATCAGGATACTCGCGTAATTTTTTTTATATAAACTTAAACTTGGAGAAACTGCAGAAAGTATAAATTTAGCATTTGAGGAAGATTATGTTAGGACAGTTGAACTTTGGTGTGAAAAATTCAGGATTAATGACATTTCATTGGAAATGAGGTACGAGGAAGGCCAGATAGGATCGTCGATGATAACGTTCAAAGAAGAATTATTTTAGACTTTTCTTCAAACGGACCACCATTTCGTCAAGCACCTGAACAATTTTTTAACAAATAAATTATTCCGAAATGAAGATACTGTAAAAGTAGCATTCAAAGAATTTATCCATTCAACGATTTTTGGAAGATTACTACAAATTTGGAATAATGAAACTAGTTGATCATTGGGAAAAGTGTATTGAATTATTTCGATTGAATACATTATCTTTTGAAGAAACACAACGCGTCAAAAAACGACCAACCTAGTACAATTCTTAAAAGGAAAAATATTACGTAGGTGTTGGAACAAACAAATTACTCAGACGTGGTTGTATAAAAGTTTATTTTACAAAATACTGTTCGAGCCGTGGGGAAATAATGTACAAAATTGAGCAACGTAGGCTAGGTCATAATCGAGAATCCATATTCCAAGGAATCAATGTTTCATCGCCCGTATCCAGCAGATCTGCAACATACAAAAGAATAATTTACAATGAAGGAAAAGACACACACACGAGTATTGTATTTTTTGCCGAATTCAAAGTGACAAGTATTTACCCAGCCTTCGCGCTCGCGAAAGAAGCACTTCCAAATGGCGAGCTAATGGAGCCAGCGTGTGCAGAGCTTTGTGCCGAGCTACCCCCATAGCCACCATAACCACCTTGGGGATAACCGCCACCATAGCCTCCATGACCACCATAACCTCCCTGGCCACCATAGCCCCCTTGACCACCATAGCCTCCCTGACCACCATAGCCTCCCTGACCACCATAGCCTCCCTGACCACCATAGCCTCCTAGACCACCACCATGGCCACCTCCATAGCCACCCCCATAGCCACCCCCATAGCCACCCCCATAGCCGCCTCCAAATCCACCGTGACCGCCAAAACCGTGGCGATGTGGTTCTGGGTTCGCTTCTCTAACCTCTCTGGTTAATGGAACTTCTGAAAATAAGAATAGAAAAGTTTGGAAATATTTGTTTTGTTTCTTTTTTCATTGTGACACGTTATGGTGTTCCAAGGTGATTTTGTTCGAAAGATAGGAATATCGAGGAATTTTCGAATTAATTTTTCTCCGAGGATTACGAAACCTTGGATTGATGTAATGTGTAGGTAGAGGAAAAGAGACTAACATGTACGGTGAGAGGCAGCAGGAAGTAGAAGATGGCATCGACCTTCAGAGGAAGTAAGGTCACGAGGCGGTTAGTTTTATCGGTTTGTTAAGAGACCGTCGGTTAGCCGTACGTTAAACGATTAGTCATAGCAACGAGAATATTTTGATCCAATCGACGTGACGTGAAGCTTGTTAATCACTTTGGCTTATTGATAACACGTGCTGAGACGTAAGATGGAAGTTATGTGATTATCGAAGTGGTATTAACTGATTGACGTACGACTCTGACATTCGCGGGCAGTGGGTTTTTCGTACGAACAGTATGCATTTCTTATGTTCCTTTTTGTTTTTTTCTCGGTAGTGCTTTTGTATATTTTCGGTAATTGTATTTATTTTGAAATCCGAAGTTTCTTTGCTCTTCCAATTTTTTCTGAGGAGAGATGCAACAATTACAATTGTTCCAAACTTCAGTTTATTCCAATTAATATTAAATTTCCTCTTCTAAAAATCAAAGTTTTCCAGGCCTTTCAAAATTAAAAAAATCCCAGTCTTTCTGCCTTTTCAAAATTTTCAAAATTTCAGTTTTTCAGCCTTTTCAAAATTAAAAAATCCTAGTTTTTCAGCCCTTGCAAACTTTAAAGAATCTGTTTTCCAGCTCTTACGAAATTTTAAAAATCCCAGTCTTTCAGCTCTCGAAATTTAAAAAATTCCAGTTTTTCAGCTCTCCAAATTTTAAGTATCTCAGTTTCCAAACCTCTCAAAATTTAAAAAATCCCAATTTTTCAACCCTTTCAAACTTTACTTCTCCAAATTTTCCTCAGGGCAGATGCAAACACCACAATTTCCCCTAACTTGAATACATTCCAATTACTAATAAAATTGTTCAACCCTGTGAAACTTCTCCCCAGGGAATGTCAAACATCTCGAAGTATCACAATTTTTCCAAGTAGATACAGTACCTTGTCCCTCAGCGTCAGGGTTGGCGGGAAAAGCAAAACTGGTGGCCAGCACCGAGACCAAAAGGACGAGCACAATCTTCGACATGATCCTTCTCTTCTCTGTCTTCTATATCCAAATTATTTCTTCACTAAGAAGCTTCTTCGATGCCCGAGTGAGAAATGACGATGAGGAAATTCAGAGGGAGGTCTTTATATACCAACTGTGAGCTTCCTAAGTGTGTTGGGATGTCCCGACGCATTTACGTAGGTACAAAACAGGTACTCTTCACGAGAAACAGCCGCATCTCATTAGCACTGACGAACCTTCTCTGTGTGAACGTGTTGGACGCGGTTTAACACGCTACCAGTGATCATCGGAGTCTGACCGTGGCTAAGCGACAAAAGACCATGATCTGTCGATAATTCATGTGATTTTTTCACTTCCGTCGTTTCGACGAATTTCTGCACCGATGATGAATCTACTAGAGGAACGGGTTCTTTGGATCATCCTTTAAATCACTTTTCGCGACGTTCCTTTGGTACGTTTACGTTCTTCATTGTTACAATTTTGCTAGAATTTCGTGCTCTAACTTGTAACAGAAAGCGATCGAATTTCGAACTTGTTTAAATGGATGCAATTAAACCTGAGCCTGTTGTGTTAATTATTGTTGGGGACAGCAGATTATCTCAAGTTTACGACCCGGTCGAAATACTTGCTATTTTTGAGAATACGAATATTTTATTTTATTATCGTGCACTTAATTTTACGATCAGGAGAAACGCTTAATTGGTTTTTAAAAACATGGCCTCTCATGTTCAATAGCAACTCACTCGACTGACAAATACGTGCATGTCAATAGATGACATAGGGGTTTAAAGGGTACACAACCCTGAGGCGTCCAAAAATAGGCAAAGTTTGGGAATTTTTTTCGCTGCTACTACTAAACGAAAAATTTCAATTTTTTTACAGGATATAAATGTAACTTTCGGCTTTTTTCTCCAATTTTTAAAAAGTGAAAATGTTACAAAATGGAGGAGTTTTCATTTAATAGTCACCTATGAGAAAAATTCCCAAATTTTTACCTATTGTTAGAATTCTCAGGGTGGTGTAGCTTCTTAACGGATTTTTCCATTACTCTTGACCAGCATGTGATCGCTGATGAACCGTTAAGTTGTACTTGACGCATCGACGACACGTGAACGACAGGATTAAGACGTTAAATTTTTTTCATCTCAAGGAAAATTTTCCTACTTTTTTCCATTTTCACTAGGACACATATTTTCATGGACAATCAAATATAGCAGCATGAGTTAGTTAGAATTAGAGTAATTATTGCTACTGAATCCTGAATATTAAACCCAGTGCGTTCTTTTCTTGGGTCAAAAAAGACCCAAAAAAGACCTTACCTATGTGTAACAATTTTTTTACCAGCACACCATACGAACCTAGATAATAAACTTTGAATACAACGTTAGGGGAACATAAACCTGATAATAACAAAAGTTATTCGAGGAATAGGAAGGCGGTGGGTCGAAAAAACCCCCGAAGACCGCACTAGAATTATGGCGATTCTCGTAATCCTGCGCTTCCTGTACTATTGCACATACTTGAAAAATACAGTGACTCTCTGAATTTGAACATTACATACATTCCGGGATTACTGAATCACACGCGATTACTGGAATACGTGATTTGCGCTTTGTACAACGCAGGTACTATTTGAACTCGAACGTATTTACAGCCTAATTGTTAACGTTACTAAAAAAAAAAGTTTGTTTGCTATATAATCAGCCTTGCTACAACGTGTGGAAGTCTACAACCATAGTTATCCGCGTTATAATTAACACAGAATTATTAATCTTTAGTATAAATGAATTGAAATTCGCTGTTTAAGAGAACCACTTGTCCACACCTAATGAGACGTTAATTACAGTGAGCGGTCAAACGGTGAAATTCTTAGTCCATGAATTGCACAATATTGATGCAGCATTTGCACGTAGAATTTAAAAGTAGTTTAACTGTGGTTTCTCGTCGGAAAAGCGCAATTTCACGCGTGCAGCGTGCTAATTGAGACCTCTAGCCCCTGGGATTCCCCGAACGGGAACTGGATGGCTCACGAAACTGGTAGTCACCTTGCCTAGGGCCCCGCGGTCGTTGCCTGGGCCCGTCGCACGGCGCCTTACATAACCTTTTCTAAATTGGATCAAACGACTTGAGTGTTTTTGAGAAGTTAGAAGGATTGGTATACTAGATGACGTGTATAAAATTTTTTGAAAATATTGCAATTTGTGGGAATCGCGAAGAAAATTGTAAAGATCATTGTTTACAACTTTTTTACCTGAGTTTCTAACGAAAATTTAAAACATACGTTTTGTAGATTTATGTCAATTATACATGTCTACGTTCGGCAAACTACAAAGGCGGGCGCGAGGCTCGAAAACGTAGTCCCTGACTCTACAAGTGTCAGGTTTAGGTTCCTTGCGGACTGACACTTGTGGAGACATTACTGTATAGGCCGAACGTCGTGAAATAATGGGATTTTCAAAATCTTTGACGATTTGTAGATTTCGATCAAATTTTCAGCATGCGTATAATTGGCATAAATCTACAAAACGTATTTTTTTAAATTTTCATTACGGGCTCGGATAAAAAAATTGTCGAATGTGACCTTTACAATTTTCTTCGCGATTCCCACAAATTGCAATTTTTTCAAAAAATTTTATACGCGTCATTTAGTATACTAATCCTTCTAACTTCTCAAATAAACTAAAGTCGTTAAGTCCAATTTTTAAAAAGTTATACTGTTCTAAAGAGTGTCCGAATATTAGTAAGAGTCACCGTATATAGTCATTTCGAAGCTGTTGGAATGAAAAAGAAAAAAAGAAGAGAATTTTCAAATTGTAAGATTTGAGTTATCTCGATGTAGGATCGACACAAATTTCATAGGAGATTAATAAATTATTGAAACGAATGGAAAATAGAAGATGACGACGAATAGTCTATTTTAATCGTGCCTTTTTTCGAAATTCACAAGGATCTGTTTGATTTATGCATCTTTGGAGGTTGAGATAGTTTCGAAGGCTGGCATTTACCAAACATTCTTATTATTAATTTATACGAAACTGACGATCCTTCGAATACAGAATTGGAAGATATAATATTTATAAAAATTAACGAAATTTCTGTTTTTCGATCCTTCGTGGAAAAATAAGAAGTTGGAAGAGCACTTCGTTGCTACTGGACTATGTTTAATACTATTTTTTTGTAGTACTATTTGATACATTATACATGTTTATGTATTAAGATATTTCTCAATTTTGTCTTCACTTGTATTCAATTATTGGATAAATTTTGTATCGATCGATAGTTACACGTTCATAATTGAAAATTTCATTTTTTTCAAAAATTAGATTTTCTATCAATCGACATTTCTACGATCCCATGTTAATTTAAATTACTAATATTTATTTTCAAAGACAATATATAGCTATAATTATAACTCCCCAAATTGATCGTAGTCGTATATTCAATTATCGGATAAATTTTGTATCGATCGATATTTCTACGATTATAATTTAATTTAAATTAGAAACAAGAATAACGAACACATACATTAGATTGCACGTAAATGTCAACTAGTCCACTGTTATCTTTTTCAAACACCATTACCCTCTTTTGTTCATTTCGAATATTTCACATGGTGAAACCATCAAGCATAGAAAATGAATAATTCATCAAGAGGGAACAATAACACGGAAGAAATTATTCCCCGAGGACCATAAGTGAATTTAAAATTTAAAATGTATCTACGATGTGTGGGACGGTGAATAATTTCTCGCGTTTTATTATTTTCGAGGAAGAACGACAGGAAATTTTGAAATCATAGAGTAGAAATGAATTCTACGTGTAGGAGAGCATTCGATGAATCACGGAAGTGTTATTACGAAGGAATTGTGTAATAACTAATTGGCTTTTATACGTCATCTCAAGGTTTCCACTACGGCAATCTAACTTTAGAGAATGAATTTGAAGCGTTTTTCGTGCCGCGACTTCTGTCACGTTCGCATTGTCTATAAGTTGCTCTTCCTATTTTAGACGCATTGGAGAGCAAAGAAATTACGTCAATGGTAAAACCGGACCGTGTGGACACTATTTAAACACTCCATCGTGCCGCTTCTGCTTTCATAGAGTGTTTGAGTTGGGATAGTTTGGTGTTTAGCGTTCTTCAATAATTCTTCGGTCCGCTAAAATATTGTCGAATTTTTGGAATCACTGCAAACAAGTTTACTTACGATTCTAATGTCATGGACCGCAGTGTATAGTTGGTGAAAGCGATTCAGTTGAATCGTGAATTAAAGCGCTAAACGCAGACACCGATTGATGTGGTCCCAAGGCTGTCTGTCATTTGTGCCGGTGATTATGATAGTAATGAAAAATATTTTTCCGTTGTGGAACAAAATGTTTCACACAATACATGCTCTTCCAATATAAAATTTTTCTATTCTTGTAAATTTTTATGAGCGACTTGTACGAAAATGTGTTTTTTACCCTTTGAACTCCAAATTTTTTTTTTAATTTTCTTTTCAATAATTCCCTATTATTTTAAGAATTTTATTTGAAATGCACTTCAAAAGACATTTGGTTGATATGAACCAATTTAAATAATTGTTTTCACTAATTACAGTAATGTCTCCACAAGTGTCAGTCCGCAAGGAACCTAAACCTGACACTTGTAGAGTCAGGGCTACGTTTTCGAGCCTCGCGCCCGCCTTTGTAGTTTGCCGAACGTAGACAAGGACAGCGAATAAAAGATAAGGATAAAACGTGAGTCGAGGCAACTAAGCGATTTAAATACCAACTTTTTTAATTTTACGTTTTTTTATCCCGAAATTTTTCTTAACATATTGATGAGATTTTTCTGATGAAAACTACATCAAACACGACATAATTTGAACAACATTTACTTATTAACAAGTTCACTGTCACGCCAGATATTTCATGGAGGTAGGCCGACATTAAATTAATTACTCAATTAGTATTAATAAGTAAATGTTGTTCAAATTATATCGTGTTTGATCTCATTTTCATCAGGAAATCTCGCCAACGTGTTAAAAAATATTTCAGATGAAAAAAAGTAAAATTAAAGAAATTATATTTGTCTATTATGAATTGTCAAACCGTGAAATCTCGTAAAAGAAACCGAGTGGTGTTACGTTACACGCTTGACTGACTGCGAGCGAGATAACATGGGCGCAGCAATGACACCCCTAGGCGTAGGACCATCTACAGGGTATCCTGTAACTCCTCGAACACCCGGAAATGAGGGGTTGCTGGAGTGACTCTGAACAACTTGTTCCTGTTCCAAAATCCGGTTTGAAGCTTCGTTTTCGAGTTATTAACAAAAAACACTGGCCAATTACAGCGCTCAGGGGCGGAGAACAGAGGCTCGTCCGCGCGCGATTGAACAAATGCGTACGCGTGACTTCTCGGTTCTCGATCGCTGTCAAAAAAATTTGACTCTGCACTGCTGTTTTTATAAGGCTTAGAGAAATGGTTTTTGACCATCATAGATGAATAAGTTGAAAATATGGCTTAGCACATTTTCATTTGAACACAAGTGCTCAAGTAAATGCTTGTGGCAATGTTTTGCGTACAAAGTACTGCATACAACAATGTATAACATATTTCATATTCTACATGCTTGAACGTGCAAAATTAATCATGCATATTCGTGAAAATGACGGAAAACCTTTACGCTTGTATACGACGAGTGTAGTACTAACACAAATAATAATTAATAACTCATTATTTACGACGAATTTGTGAACTTTTAGAGTTGAAGAATGAAGTATGGACCTTCAGCAACTTCCCTGTATAATTTTTAGCACGTTAGACCTGTTTAATAATTAGTTATTAACAATTTTAGTATGTGATGTCGGGAACGATACCAAATACCGTTATGTATCTTTACGTTTTTGCAATAATTTCATAGCTTACTACTAAATTCTCATGCAAGTAACTATACGCGTCTCAAAGGCAACTCTTTCAGCTACATAGAAGGGTTATCTGTAGGGGTGGAGAAAAATGTTGAGCATGTATAATGACGTTTCTTTTGCGCGGAGACTTTGTTCCCGTGAAAGTTGAGGTTGCAAATTGATCGAGGTATAAGACACGGTTGCATTAGCAGGAAAAGAACTCTTATATCGTTGAACGGTGATTTTTAAGTAGCAAGATACTTTTCTTTCACTCCTCATCTTTGAAACTTAAATGCACACATTGTTGCAGTCTCTATTCTCGAATGCAACATCGATGGAAGCACAGTTTCGAATGCAAAACATTGTTGTACGCGTTACTTTTGAACGCAACATTTCTTGAAGCGTTATATTTGAACGCAAACATTGTTGGAATCTCTATTTCTGATTGCAACATTATTAGAAGCGTTATTTCGAACGCAAACATTATTACAAGCACTACACTTGAATGTAACATCGTTACTAGCGTTGTACTCGCTTGTAACATCGTTAAATCGTATTATTATCGCTATTATTAATCTCTCCCGAAAATTGCACATTGCTGCAAACGCGTACCGGGTTTGCAACTTTAAATGCAAAACATTGTTGTACGCGTTACTTTTGAACGCAACATTTCTTGAAGCGTTATATTTGAACGCAAACATTGTTGGAATCTCTATTTCTGATTGCAACATTATTAGAAGCGTTATTTCGAACGCAAACATTATTACAAGCACTACGCTTGAATGTAACATCGTTACAAACGTCGTTCTCGCTTGTAACAACGTTAACTCGTATTATTTTCGAATGTACATTGTGGCAAACGTGACATCGAGTTTACAACTTTATTGCCGAAAGTCGCTTCCGAAAATCGCACATGGTTGCAACCGCGTTCTGTCTTTGCAACTTTGTTGCCGAAACTCGCTCCTGAAAATTGCACATTGTTGCAAACGTGTTCTGCGCTTGCAACTTTGTTGTCCCGAAAATTTGCACATTGTTGCACGACGCGCCGTTTTGCAACTTTGTGCTTTTTTCGGGAGCGACTCCTGATAACAAAGTTGCAAGCGCGATACCTTCTTTGCGACTTTGTTGCGGAAAGACGCTCCCGAAAAAAGCACAAAGTTGCAAATCGGGGCGTCGTGCAACAATGTGCAAATTTTCGGGACAACAAAGTTGCAAGCCCAGAACACGTTTGCAACAATGTGCAATTTTCGGAAGCGAGTTTCGGCATCAAAGTTGCATAACGGAGAGATCGCGCTTGAAACTTTGTTGCCGAAAGTCGCTCCCGAAAAAAGCACAAAGTTGCAATACGGGGCGTCGTGCAACAATGTGCAAATTTTCGGGACAACAAAGTTGCAAGCACAGAACACGTTTGCAACAATGTGCAATTTTCGGGAGCGAGTTTCGGCAACAAAGTTGCATAACGGAGAGATCGCGCTTGCAACTTTGTTGCCCAAAGTTGCTCCCGAAAAAGCACAAAGTTGCAAAACGGGGCGTCGTGCAACAATGTGCAAATTTTCGCGACAACAAAGTTGCAAGCGCGATCTCTCCGTTATGCAACTTTGTTGCCGAAACTCGCTCCCGAAAATTGCACATTGTTGCAATACGGGGCGTCGTGCAACAATGTGCAAATTTTCGCGACAACAAAGTTGCAAACCCAGAACACGTTTGCAACAATGTGCAATTTTCGGGAGGAATTCGGGGCAATAAAGTTGCAAACCCGGTACGCGTTTGCAGCAATGTGCAATTTTTGGGGAGCGAATAATAATAGCGATAATAATACGATTTAACGATGTTACAAGCGAGAACAACGCTTGTAACGATGTTACATTCAAGTGTAGTGCTTGTAATAATGTTTGCGTTCGAAATAACGCTTCTAATAATGTTGCAATCAGAAATAGAGATTCCAACAATGTTTGCGTTCAAATATAACGCTTCAAGCAATGTTGCGTTCAAAAGTAACGCGTACAACAATGTTTTGCATTCGAAATAGTGCTTCCATCGATGTTGCATTCGAGAATAGAGACTGCAACAATGTGTGCATTCATGTTTCAAAGATGAGCAGTAAAAGAAAAGAATCTGGCTACTTAAAAATCACCGTTCAACGATATAAAAGTTC